>NC_134488.1:107171991-107289491 GCF_040206685.1 Ascaphus truei | reverse complement strand
TGGCTGCCGGCATGAACAAGATACCCTTAAAGATTTGCATTGAGCATTTGCAGCTATATGGTTTGTCTTCTCTGCTTTATTAATCGATACACAAAATCGATGGGACATTGATATGAACGGGACTGGAGTCCTACTGGAAGGAACTGGTTTTTCCATTGGCACAAAGATGGGAGACTACAACTGACGACTAAAACATTTTGTAACTATGGGGTAAATTATATGTCAAACTTGTAAGGAAAAAAAAACATGGGAAGCTTTTTGTGAAAGGGGATATTACAGTTCTTTTTTTACTCCAGTTGGAGTTTGCCAGATAAAAGCAACCAATTCACCAGTAGACCAGTTAACATGATCTGTCAAGTGTGACTTAATTTGCTTCCAATGCTGTTACTTCCTTTTCTTGGAGAATTTGCTGCTAATGTTTGCAAAACCGTGTGCTTGATAGCTCGCCTGCCTGGTGTTAAACCCATATGCTTCTTAGAGTGGGATTTCACATAATCTATGATTGCAACCAAGGACTTGGTTATCTTTTGAGATGTGGTATTTATACAACTGGTACAGCAGTAGACTAAAAATAAAAAAGGAATTCCATCAGATAAATATTGTGCTTCTATATGAGGGAATCTCAATGATACTGAGTAGAAAAAAAAACTGGAAGGGGGGCTGTTTAAACCAGGGGTGCTCGACTCCAGTCCTCAAGCCCCGCCTCTGCCCCCCCCTCCCCAACAGGTCAGGTTTTCAAGATATGTCAGCCTCAGCACAGGTGGCTGAAGTTGAAGACTGAGCCTCTGATTGAGCCACCTGTGATGAAGCAGGGACTGATTGAGCCACCTGTGCTGAAGCTGGGATATCCTGAAAACCTGTCCTGTTGGGGGGGTGGGGGGAGGGGGCCTTGAGAACTGGGGTTGAGCACCCCTGGTTTAAACTTTGGAACTTAGATACTCGCCTCTATACAGCTCTCACTTGCAATATTGGGCTGTACAGAGCATTGTTGCTGCAAAGCTTTTTCACTCATATTCTGTAGTGTAATTTAAAGGACTCTTCAAATTATTATTCCAATGGGTGGCTTTAATGACTAGAGCACACTGCAGGGATTGGGTTACCATCAACAGCTTTCCTCATTTGTCAGTCATACATTTTATACGCGATGCTAAACCCCCTTATGCTGTGATCTTCAGCCTATAAAACTCCTGAATGAAGGGGGTTAATCTATTGATGTAAGTGAACCTGTATTCAGTCCTGCATTATTAATAGCTATTACTTACAAAACTGAACCATTCTGCTTGTCCTTCTGTACCATACCTATCATTGCTGCATGTTAATACTTCAAGATTTTCATCTGATCATGTATTTTTTTCAACCCCTTTGATGTCGGAGCAACAAACAGGGGGATGGGGGGGGGGGGGGGTGATATCAAAGTCTCTTGACTGCAGAACATCTGCATTCAAATTATTTAAAAATCCATTAAAAAATAAAAGGTCCCATACGATCCACTGGAGTTTTCTGCTTTGAGAAATATGGTGGCGTTTTTGTGCTGTATTTTGCCTCAGTTCTGCCGCCGAGAGACTTTGATGCATAACTCCCCGTGGCGTACAAAGTGCCGCAGGCTTTTCTGGCAGGGCAGGGGTTAACGCGGATGCAACATGTGTTTCTTTGTGCTTAATTTAACCTGATAGGATTGCAGCTCTGTGCAGCTGCTGCAGCAAATCTCACTGACCGTTTGAATAAATGCTTTACTAAGCCACATGTTGTCCCGCGTTATTGATTCCCGTGTGTGTGCATGATTCTGAGAGGGGGAAAACGCATCGAACCAGATGTTTGGAACATAAATGTATACGTCACCGCGCTGGGACAGTTATAGCTTTAGTGCTGCGTTTATATTATACCCCTAACTCAAATCTGTATTAGTGCAAGATCAGCACTGTTAGGTAACATCTCAATACCATATAAACGACTGGTTACATTATTGGACATTTATTTGAGTTCAGTCCATTCCAGGATTGATATACAGTAAAGATTAAAACATCTCAATAACAGTCGGGAGCAGCTGGAGAGCAAACTTTGTGATGTCCATGCTGATCCCTGGATCTTGAGAAACGACCTGCCGCGTTGTGCTTATTGTAGTCTGTGACAGTATTGCATGCTCAGATCCTCACTTAAAATGAACATGCTGCAGTACATAGTAAGCTGAGTATGACGTAGCACAAATCCAACCTGGTATCAGACACAAAGATAATAGAATTTGACGGCCGATAAGAACCACTTGGGCCACCGTATCTGCCCATTTTCCTATCTGCTGTAAAACCTCAGGCCTTATTTGTCAATTCTTTCTTTCATATTTAGTTCAGCCTTATGTCTACCCCAAGCATGTGTGTATTACCTTACTATATTAGCCCGATACCACCTCTGCTGGGAGCCTATTCCATGAATCTACCACCCTTCCCGTGAAGAAGTACTTCCACACATTTCCCCTTGTTCTGCCACCTTCCAGCGTCACAGAGTGACCTCTTCTTCTAGCACTTCTCTTTCTCTCTCATATGCTCCCTCCTGTATACCCCACCCTCCCCCGCTCCCTTCTCTCCCCTAAGCTGAACATATAAATGTCCTTTAGTCTTTCCTGGCCAGTTTTATGCTGTAGATCGTGCACCATTTTAGTGTCCCTTCTTCGCACGATCTTCAGTTCATTTATGTCCTATTAGAGATATTGTCTACAGAAGTAAGCACAGTATTCTAGGTGTGGTCTCACCAGTGATCTGTACCAGCGGTGCGCAGACTGGGGGGCGCGAGATTATCAGCGGGGGGCGCGGGGGTTACAGAGGCCCTGCGTGCTTCCCGAAGGCACTAAAATTAAATGCCGTGGAAGCGGCGAAGGCCTCTGTAACTCTCTCTTACCTTGGTTCAGACGGCTTCTGGAGACGGCAACGAGGCGTCAAATGACGCCGCGGGGTCATGTGACGTCACATTGCCATGACAACGTGACGTCATGACACCCAGAATGTCTGAACCAAGGTAAGGGGGATTGGGGGGGCACGCAGAGAGGGAGACAGCCGGCAGGGGGGCGCAGGAGAAAAAGATTGCGCTCCCCTGATCTATACAGTAACATCACCACCATCTTTCTGCTACTAATACTCTCCCAATACTACCTAACATCCTGCTGGCTTTCTGCACAGCTTCTTTACTTTGCTCGTCTACTTTTAAGTCTGCTAAAATAATGACTCCCAGGTCCCTTTCCTCTTCAGTAATTGACATTTTAGTGCCATTAATCCTATATTCTGCTTTAGGATTTTTGTCACACACATGCATTATTTTGCACTTTTTTACATGACATGTAGTTGCCTCACTCTTGACCATTCCTCCAATCTACCTAAATCATTCATCTGTCATCTGCAAAAATGCATACTTCCCCTTCCAGACCATTTACACTATATTGTCACGGAGATCCCTCAGGTACTCCACTGGTCACCTTCCCCTCTTCTGAATATATCCCTATTAAAACTGTCGGTCGTATACCCTTGGGGTGACCAGATGTCCTGGTTTAGCTGGGACAGTCCCGTTTTTTCGCCGTTTGTCCCGCCTTTTCTGACACCTGTCCCGGTTTTTCTCTGTACTGGCCGCACACGCGCAATTGGTGCTTGCTGGGCAGTGCGCATGCACGATCGTAAAAGTTCCAATCGCACATGCGCACAAGTGGTCCACACGTGCCGATCGTGCATGTGCAGTCGCCGCTCGCTGTTCGTGACATTTGTCCCGGTTTTTGCCAGGACAAATATGGTGACCCTACCAATCCTCCAATCAATGCTTTGTTCATTCACAAACCTTAGGGGGTAATTCTACATAGTTGGATGCGGCAGTTCGGGAAAATCCCCATACACTTCAATGGAGATTTTGGGGAGAGAACCACCCAAATAGCCACATCGAACTATATAGAATAAGACTCTTAGGCCCCGATCCTCAAAGTTCTGTTAAGTCCGGGCTCATAACGTCATGTTATCAAAATCAGTAGCAGACGTTATATTCACTGAGGTTAACGCAAATCCACTAAGCTAATTATATGCAAAAATAATGGCTGTTAGTTATCTTATTGAGAGGGAGAGAGAGAGGCAACTTGACGCAGCGTGATGCCTTGATGTCACTTAGCGTCCCGTTGTCACGGCAACGTGGCGCCATATGTCACCGCGTGGCCATATTGATGAGTTGCAGCGGGAGATGCCGGGAGTGATGCCAGAGGACGCCAGGGAGATGCTGCCGCCGCCGCCGAAAGCGCGAAATTTTAAAATGTTGTCTCCGAGTTGGCCTTTAGTAGAAGTTGGCAACCCTGTTGACGTTGCGTTAGTGAGCTGTGTCCGATGGCACTCAACAAGTTGTTAACTTGAGTTGAGTTAATAACGAAGCTTTGTGGTTTCTGGGCCTTAGAGTCGGATCCCAAGATCTGCAACTTGTTTATAGTCTCCTATGTGGGACAGTGTCAAACGCCTTGCTAAAAACTAGGTAAGCTACATCTACTACTGCAGGGGTGCTCCAGCCCTCCCCAACGGGTCAGGTTTTTAGGATATCCCAGGCATCGCTGAACAGGTGGCTGAATCAGAGGCTCAGTCTTCGAAGCAGGGACTGATTGAGCCACCTATGCCGAAACAGGGACTGACTGATTGAGCCACCTGTGCTGAAGCAGGGATATCCTGAAAACCTGACCTGTTGGGGGGGCTTGAGGACTGGGGTTGGGTGTAGTTGAGCACCCCTGTACCACTCCACCCTGATCTATTACCTTAGTCACCCAGCAAAAAAAATAATAATAATTCAGGTTTGTTGGACATGATCTCCTGCCAGTGAATCCATGCTCCCTGGGATCTTGCAACTTGCTGAACTTGACATAGTCGACAATTCTATCTTTCAGCAGTGCATCCAGTCATTTCCCCACGTAACAGATGTCCAAATACATAATTGCAGACCCTATCCCTTACATATGCTTATTCTGCTTCGTGCTCCTAATGTGCGCTGATTCTATTCAGCCCCAGTATATGAAACCCTACTGCAGAGGAAGACATACTTATCTGGCACCAAATGAAAATATCAGGCATTGTGATGTTGTATATTCTCTAACAAGAAGGTGTGGAATTCTGCGTGTGCACGAATTCTCAGTCTCTTTTGAAAATGCACCATCTTCATTTTCAAGTGGGGATGGGTGGCCAAATATCCTCACCTGCATGAATTGTTTAGAGCAGGGGTGACCAACTTCAGTCCTCAAGTGCCACCAACAGGCCAGGTATTCGGGATATCCTGCTTCAGCACGTGAGCCAACTGTGCTGAAGCAGTGATATCCTTAAAACCTGGCATGTTGGTGGCCCTTGAGGACTGGAGTTGAGCAGCCCTGCTTTATAGCTTAGCAATATTATGCTAATATTATGAACTGCAATATTATTAATAATTTTTGGGCCCTGACTTAGAGCGTAGACAGTCGATAAAAAAAAAGCGTTGGCGTTAAGAAGTTAGCGCTGCACCATCGCTACTTCTGAAAAAGACCCAGATTTGGAGTTAGGCGCAACAGTCACAAACAACTGGTCTTAAATGATAACGGTGTTTTAGATTAGCGCCATTGGCTATGTGCAATTTTGACATCTTGCGCAATGATGCGTCCGTGCATAATAATCACGCCGTGGCCACAGAAAACGGCAATCCCATCAGCACTTCAAAAAGGCAATACATTGATTGGAAGAAGGGCGCATGTTGTCCGAAACGTCACCTACTCACCTACGCAGTGGTTAGTTAATCTGCTTTCTTGGGTGAATACATCGGATTTTACGGACTTTTGAGGTGCTGAGGGGATTTCCGTTTTTCATGTGCTCTATTTGGCAGTTTTCGTGAGGACCGGCTTCCCTACGGTTGTCTGTATGAGGTGAGGAGTGGGTTGCCACATACTTATATTTTTATGGCCACAGAATATGTGTTGCAAATGCTGGGTTCTAGGCCATAATGGGCCTTATTTACTAAGCAGTGTTGCTTCAATGCTGTACATCAGGGGCGCTCAACTCCAGTACTCGAGCACCCCCCAACAGGTCAGTTTTTCAGGATATCCTAGCTTCAGCACAGGTGGCTCAATCAGAGGCTCAGCCAAGACTGAGCCTCTGATTGATCCACCTGTGCTGAAGCAGGGACTGATTGAGCCACTACTGCTGACGCAGGGACTAATTAAGCCACCCATGCTGAAGCAGGGACTGATTGAGCTAACTGGGCTGAAGCAGGGACTAATTGAACCAACTGTGCTGAAGCTGGGATATCCTAAAAACCTGACCTGCTGGGGGCGAGAGGGCTTGAGGACTGGGGTTGATCACCCGTGCAGTACATTACAGTCTATTTATTTAGTAAATATGGGACTGTATGTGTTTTGTTAAATGTATTTCCCTTAATTTGAGCCAAAGGCTGAAGGAGTGAAGGGCCCTCCAATTTAGAAGCTACTCGTATTGATATTAGTCCATCCCAGGGTCTAAATGACAGTCGGTCATGGTGTCCAATGATATTGCAGTTACTCATCGACTTGCCACTTGGAAGCTTCATGAGGAATTTCTCTGCTGAGTGCAACTGCCTTTTTTTCCTTCTAAAGTGCATTGTCTCGGATACTGGAGGGTCTCCCGGTGCTGAAAGGCTGCATTTCTATAACAGAAGGTCTCCTGGTTCCAATGCATGAAAAAAATATGGTGAAGCATTCAAGGGAGCACTGATATAACCCGCAGGGTAAGGAACACATGGTGTTACTTACGTTCCAGCCAATTAAATAGGAGGGACGGATTCAGAGCCTCCAGCTCACAGTCTGTCTTCACACACAGTGTCCACGAGTGATACAAGGTTTCTACGAAACCATATACTATAAAGTATAATATTAATAGGTCTGCCGTAGCTTGATGGATCACACTGGCCTCAATTCTGATGTAAAATATTGACACTGAAGAGATTAAGGATTATATGTGCTGCTAAAATGAATGAATTCAGGATCGGACTGCCCCACCAGGGAACCCGGACCTCCCCCAGCAGACATAGGACCTCCGACAGGGGGTTGTCCCAAGTGGGCTGGGCCAACCCAGAAGTCAAGCCATACAAGTCCTTGTTGGGCCCTAGATACCACAGATCAACACATTGTATGTATGTATGTATGTATGTATGTATGTATGTATGTATGTATGTATGTATGTATATATATATATATATATATATATATATATATATATATATATATATATATATATATATATATATGGTTATATATATATATACATAGTTTTATATATATATATATAGTTATATATAATTGTATTATGTTGTATGTCTTTCTTTATATAGCGCCAAAAGTGTACTCATCGCTTCACAAAGAATACAGTACAGGGAATTATAATAATACAATAAGCGCAGCAAAATCAGACAATAGGAAAGGAAAATATAAGAATAGAACTCTGTCTCCACCGCACACGGAATTAAAGATTCTCACGTGTGAATCAATTGGGGAAAGTTTTTTGTATGACGCAAGCTGTGTCGCCCAAAATGTTAATTGGGAGTGGCTAGAAGAATTGGATTATGGGTATAAAAAGGATCACTATGTGGATAGAGGGATATCATATATTTTAGATTAATCCGCCTGAAGAAGGGGGTAAAATCCCCGAAACGCTGTGCGATTGGAGTTTTTCTGCAATAAATATGCAGCACAGGTACTGAAGGTCTGAGAATCTTTTATTTCGTGCGCAGTGGAGACAACCTCCCTTACCGGCAGTCGGGTGAAGATACAACACTAGACACGGCTATATTTTATACAGGGGAGAGTATGAGGAGGCCTTCTGCTGCTATTTCTATATTTGTATATACATATATGAATCTAGAGCAGAACCGCTGATTTTTGATAACAAGGAGCTCCCAGTTCAGGAGACAGCTAAAATCCCAATAGGTGTTGTCATGAGAGACCAGGAATTTACACCTTTATACCGGGATCATATCACTGAGCAAAACCAAGAAGTAAAACAAATTGCGATTTATTCCTTTGAAACAGACATACACACACAATGGATTACAATTATGCAGAAGAAAACACACTTACTGGGGCTCTGGGGGAAAAAACTAACCCTTTAAAGTCCTTAAAGTTTGCAGTTGACCGGGACTTGTCCCGAAATGTCCTGGAACTCAAATCGGCAGGCAGTTCCACACACCACCGCTGGATAAGCTCGGAGCATTTAAATAGTTTGACCGCGAGTAAGTCCCAAAACTCCTGGAACTCAACTCGGCATGTAGTTCCAGCTGCGACCGCTACGTTCAATTTGTAGAACTTGGCCGCAAAAAGTCGGGACTTAGAAAATATTTCAACTCAAAATCCTTGAAGTCGACTCGCTGCTATTTCTCACAGAGCATCTTTTGGTGATTTCTAATTTGCCGCTGCTGTCTTGGCGCTTAGAATCTCCCGAGCTGAGGTCTGTGTCTACATGTACCCGGGAATCTGACTCGGCTCCCCGATAAATTTTTGGGGTGGCCAGCAACTTTGGTCCCGGCTAGCTAGACACGATCCGACAACACTTTTACCGCAAAGTCCACCCTGAAACTCATAGCCTGAGAATCTCCACTTGTTAGCACTCCTGGAAAGGCAAAAGACACACAAATTCTTTATTGTCACATATTTGACATAAAATGCATGGCAGTACATATGCAACAGTCTGGCCCAACAGCTGACACTCTAGGGCCCCAAAACACGAATCAGGGGCAACAAAGTGGGCTTGACCTTTATTAGTGAGCCTGGTTACCCCCTCACCATCACATGTGTTCTTTACAGTTAAGGGGGTTTATTTATTAAAGTCTAACGACTGCCTAGCTGGGGCAAAACAGGTGCCCCCAAAAAAAACAGCATCAGATTTATTAGAGAAAAAGAATCCAATTGGAAAGAATTAGATTTTTTCTTTTGAAAAATATTGGGTTTGTGTAGAGCTGATATGGCCCCACTTCTGGAGCCAGGAGACTTTAATAAGGATTGTAACTACGGTAATTAACATGACACAATATTGTGACCCAGTGGCCTTTTAGGTCATATATTCTTGCACTTGAGGAGCAATACATGCAGGTTTGAATCATAATGATGTTGCTATTCAGAGTATCTTTGGCCCATCATTGTGAAGACTAATGAATTGTGGGAAGTGCACGTACAGTACCTGCTATACCTGTCCCACCTGGTGTGGTACTGATCATAACAGCTGGAGCCCTGATTATACTGGTAGGCAGGTAGCTGGAATCCTCAAAAAGATTTTCTAGATGTATCATTTCTACATGTAAATGATCAACTTTGATGCTGGTACAGACTGGGGGACAGTCTGCTTATTAGCTTATGTAACTTAATGAGAAAGACTCAGACAGGATTGTCAGTGCTTACCTGAAATGTGTTAGGGGTGTTGGGTAGAGGAATTATAATATTTCAGGTAAGGCCCCATAAACAAGATGCTGCAACTAGTTCCAGATTTAGGGTTTACCAAGACAGACTGAAATGTGTGTGCACGGGGAACTGTGGTCCTATGATCTTCTTCTTTTTAAATTAAAGATGATGATGACGATGATGAAGAAGACTACAAACTAGGCTCTCTCTGCAACTACTGTTCATTCTGCAAGGTAATGCTAACAATGGTTGTTCTACATTCTTATTCCATCTGAAATGCTGTATAAAAGAGAACGCATCAGTCATATCAACTGGGCTTCTAGGGGCTTTTGTTTATGAAAAGGTGATTAACATTTAGGGCTGGGCTCCTCAACTCCAGTCCTCAAGACCCCCCAAAAGGTCAAGTTTTCTGGATATCCCTGCTTCAGCACAGGTGGCTCAATCAGTGGCTCAGTTGAAGACTGCACCACCTGTGCTGAAGCAGGGATATCCTGAAAACCTGACCTGTTGGTGGCCCTTGAGGACTGATGTTGCCTACTCCTGACATAGACGCACACAAGCACAATTGAAATCGAGTTTTACATGCACCAATTTTGCACCATAAAAAGCCGTCTGGGACACAGTGCATAGGCCCTTATATTTATTTTCTTTACTCAGAATAGACGCACTTTTGCCCTGGTACTTGTCCTCCTTACGTTTCCTCTATATCAGAGATTCACAACTCCAGTCCTCGAGCACCACCAACAGGCCAGGTTTTAAGGATACCCTGGCTTGAGCACCAGGTGGTTCAGTCAAAAAGGATTGGCCACCCTTGGTAATGAGAGGATATCCTTAAACCTGCACTGTTAGTGTCCCGTGAGGACTGGACTTGGGGAACTCTGCCTATATGATAGACAAGACCCATATCATGAAGGGTGCGTGTGCGTGCCTGTGAGACACATACAGTATCAGCCAATCCAAATAAGCACCAAATCAGCATCACTTAGTAACATAGCGATCGCAGGCAGTCTCAAACTGAGAACGTAAATGAAAATGGTCTTCATTATATTTTCAGTGACAACTGATCACGTAGGCCAGCCAATAAAATGCACCTGAAGAAGCAAAATATACCGTTTTTGAAAATAAAAAAAATAGAGCTCTCTTTGAATTGATGTGAATGTCAGGTTGGCGTTTGAGCTTTGATGGTCTACATCCCCGGTCCACATGGATCTGGCAGTCTGCTTCCCAGTCTGGCCAGAACTGGTCCAAATCGTCCATCCAGTGCAGCTGGTTCGGCATGGAAGATCTGGAGTCAGGAGACAGCAATAGCTGTGCAGTATAGGTATATACACATGGATCTTATAGTGGGCACTCTAATAGAAATGCTTTCTTCTTCCTCAGCACTGTGGGGATTGTGAGAAGTGCCCCTGTGAGGAAAATGACAAGAGTGAGCACTGTAAAAACTGTGAGGTGAGTATTTGCCCCAGGTAAGAAGAAATGCCCAGACCTGCAGAACCTAGCAAATAGCACTAGATTTATTTAGAATAAAACATTGTGAGAAATTGGCCTTTGATCGATGGGGCGCACTGTTTTTGCCTCATATTTGCACCCATAAGGCATTTATAAATAGACCCTGTATGTAGTCTTTGTATTCATAAAATGAGATTAATACTGATTGTCAGTGGTTGACAAATCACCAAAAAATCTACTCGCCACACAAAAAAATCTACTCGCCACCTAGTACCAAACGTGTGCTGCTTGGGCCAATATTTACTCGCCCGGGGGTTAAATCCACTCACCGGGGGCGAGCAAATGTATAGGTTTGTCGAACACTGCTGATTGTTATCTGGACAGTTGTAACTACTCTCTCTCTCCCTCTCCTTCTCTCCCTCTCCCTCTCTCCCTCTCCCTCTCTCCCTGCAGCACTGCCAGTTCTGTTATGTCTGCCCAGTTATATGTGAGACAGCCTGCAAACCTGGTAAGTAACTGCTATCAGAAACGTATCCATTCTTGCTAGGCTCACAGCTGTTTAACCTGCAGAGCAATAACATCGTCTGTGCTATCCATACCATGACCCCAAAACACCTACAGCCCCTCCATTAGAGTGGTGCTGCCTGTGTAATAAGATGTGTGTGTCCTCTAACCCAGGGGTACTTAACTACAGTCCTCAAGCCCCCCCCCCCAAAAAAGGCCAGGTTTTCAGGATATCCCAGCTTCAGCACATTGAGCTTCGATTGAGCCACCTGTGCTGAAGCAGGGACTAATTGAGCCACCTGTGCTGAAGTGGAGATATCCTGAAGACCTGGAGGAGAGGGGGGCTTGAGGACTGGAGTTGAGCACCTCTGCCTAACCTTACAAAATTGCTGGCATAGTATTACAGGCCATGGGCTATTAAAAAAAAGTAGTGGTACTGTGCTAGAATAGTGGAGAGCATAGCAATGTTGCAAAAGCTCCTTTGAAGCAATGAAAGCTAAATAAAGCGATGCACATTATGCAACAAAAAAAGTCAAAGTTAGGACTAATTAAAAAAAATGAGTGGTACTGAGAACATCCTGATAGTATCACAGGCCATGCGCTGTCCGAGCTTGTCAGCAATCTGTCACTGGGAGACAGTCACCCTTGTGTTACATCTCCTGCTCTCTTGGATGTTTAATCCTTAATATTTGCCCTAGTACAGTATCTCTGGCAAGGGAGGGTTGGGGTGAAGGGCAGTTGAGGTTTGGTAGCTTCACAATGTGTTTCTGACCTCTTTGTCAGCAAAGGGGTTAACAGAAATCTGAATAACCATATGCGAATCACTTAGCAGTACAAAAAACATCCTGCCTGCTGCTCTCAGCACATGGTGCTAACACGCCCTCTAACGACACTAAGGGGATCCAACACAGAACAAGCAACAACAAAAACCACCCTGGGGGAATGCATCACATTGGGCAGTACAGCTGGTCCTCAGTATCCGTCGTTTCATTTTCCGACGAACGGATTATCCGACGCGTCCTAATGCATTCCGCGGAACGCATGATCCAAAGTCGGAACGGATTATCCGACGCGTCCTAATGCATTACGCGGAACGCATTATCCAAAGTCGGAACGGATTATCCGACGCGTCCTAATGCATTCCGCGGAACGCATTATCCACAGTCGTAACGGATTATCCAACGCGTCATAATGCATTCCGCGGAACGCATTATCCAAAGTCGTAACGGATTATCTCATGCTCGTGGTCACGGAGTAACATTGGAATCGCAATCAGACAGTTTTACTATCTGCCGCAATTTGGCGGAACGGATTCCGTCGGATGACCGAGGACTGCCTGTAGTGGCCAACTCCAGTCCACCAACAGGTCAGGTTTTAACGATATCCCTGCTTCAGCACAGGTGGCTCAATCAGTGGCTCAAGTCAAAGACTTTTTGAGCTGTAAATTGTAATAGATAATGTTACCTTAGTAATATAAGGATACATTGTAGCTGCTGAGTTACTGACTGAAGGATTGATTGAAATGGAAAGGCGGCCATTATGTTAGGCACACAATCAGGATTTTTACAGAGCACCTCTTAAACGATTGCCATCTTAGGTAAAAAATATAGATTTATACACTGTCACATGTTTTACATATAAAAATAAGAAAAAAAGGGGGAATGCTATATTTATGATTTTCGGCCAAAAACAGCCCAAATGACTGCTTCAGAGTATATAGAATTAGATTACCGCTACGTGTCAATTCAGTAAGGTTGTTTTGACCTCTTGTGCCCCCTGTGCTTAAGATAGTGATTTGCTTGGGCCATTACAGGAGGCTTTAGGAGACACACACATGTAAATGAAAGTAGAAGTACATGCATATTTTAATGAATTAGATTTATCATTAGCATCCGTTAATATCAATTATTAGTGTAATATTATATATAATAGCCTGACTCTCAAAATAATACATTTTGGTAACCTATATCAGGGGTGCGCAAACTGGGGGGCACACCCCAGTGAGGGGGCGCGAGATTCACTGCGGGGGGGCGCTGGGTTTACAGAGTCCCCCGCGCGCTTCCTGAAGGCATTTCAATTAAGGCAGTTTCTGGAGACGGCAACGTGGCATCAAATGGCGCAGCGGGGACACGTGACACCGCGTTGCCATGGCAATGTGATGTCAGAACACCGGAGCCAAGGTAAGGAGGGGGGTAGAGCCGGCAGGGGGGCACAGGGGGGAAGATTGCGCACCCCTGAGCTATAGAATGAACCATCCCTGCTGCTTTAATGAAATATTTGGGTTGGTACATAGCAACTTAATTCTGCGCTAACACTGCTAACAGGCTTTTTAGGGTTTACACCAAGTTAATTTTGACGCACTTTCTACTTTTGTGGGGCACACAGAAACATTCCTTGTTAGTTAATAGCGCCTGTACGCTTAGCACAGACCATTTCTGTGCATCGACATTTAAGTTAAAATAATTTTTGATGCTAATGGTGCAGATTGAGAAATGTCAGGCTAAAGTATACAGTAGGCACATGCAATTTAAAATTTGATTTCCTTGCACCATTTTTGCACCACAAAAGCAATTTGCAATGCTTGGTACATAGGCCCCGATCAGTGGCATAACTATAATATTTGGGCTGTGCTGCACTGGGGCCCCCTCTCTTTCTCTTACCCTTCCTCCACTATCACACACCTCACTCTCATCCACTTCTATTTCTCTCCCTCCTCTCATCCTCTCCCTACCCCCTCACTCAATCCCCCCTCTCCTCACACTCAATCTCCCTCCTACAATCTGCTTCACACTTAATCCCTCCCTCTCCTCACACTCAATCCCTCCCTCCCTCCCTCTCCTCACACTCAATCCCTCCCTCCCTCCCTCTCCTCACACTCAATCCCCCCTCCACACTCAATCGCCCCTCTCCTCGCACTCAATCCACTTCCTCCCACTCAATCCCCCCTCTCCTCACACTCAATCCCTCCTCTCCTCACACTCAATCCCCCCTCCTCACACTCAATCCCCTCTCATCACACTCAGTCCCCCTCTTCACTCAATCGCCCCTCTCCTCGCACTCAATCCCCTTCCTCACACTCAATCCCCTCTCCTCACACTCAATCCCCCTCCTCCCCTCACTCAATCCCTCACTCTCACACTCAATCCCCCCTCTCCTCATACTCAATCCCCGATCTCTCCTCACACTCAATCCCTCCCTCACACTCAATCCCCCCTCTCCTTGCACTCAATCCCCCCTCCTCACAATCAATCCCTCCCTCACACTCAATCCCCCCTCTCCTCAGACTCAATCCCTCTCTCTCCTCACACTCAATCCCCCCTCTCCTCACACTCAATCCCCCCTCTCCTCAAACTCAGTCCCCCCTCTCCTCACACTCAATCCCTCCCTCTCACACTTAATCCCCACTCTCCTGGCACTCAATTCCCTTCCATCTCACACTCAATCCCTCCCTCCCTCTCCTCACACTCAATCCTCCCTCTCCTCACACTCAATCCCCCCTCTCCTCACACTCAATCCCCCTCCTCCCCTCACACTCAATCCCCTCTCCTCAAACTCAACCCCTCCCTCACACTCAATCCCCCCTCTCCTTGCACTCAATCCCCCCTCATCACACTCAATCCCTCCTCTCCTCACACTCAATCCCCCCTCTCCTCACACTCAATCCCCCTCTCCTCACACTCAATCCATCTCCTCATCTCATTCAATCCCCGTCTCCTCGCACTCAGTCCCTCCTCTCCTCGAACTCAATCCCCCCTCTCCTCACACTCAATCCCCCCTCTCCTCACACTCAATCCCCCCTCTCCTCACACTCAATCCCCTCCTTCCCTCACACTCAATCCCTCCCTCTCCTCACACTCAATCCCTCCCTCTCCTCACACTCAATCCCCTCTCCTCGCACTCAATCCCCTCTCTCCTCGCACTCCAGCCCCCTCTCCTCACACTCAATCCCCCTCTCCTCACACTCCACCCCCTCTCCTCACTCAATCCCCCTCTCCTCACACTCAATCCGTCTCCTCATCTCACACTCAATCCCCCTCTCCTCGCATTCAGTCCCCCCCTCTCCTCGAACTCAACCCCCCTCTCCTCACACTCAATCCCTCCTTCCCCTCACACTCAATCCCTCCTTCCCCTCACACTCAATCTCTCTCCTCATCTCACTCAGTCCCCCCTCTCTTCACACTCAGTCCCCTCTCTCCTCGCACTCAGTCCCCCTTCTCCTTGCACTCAATCCCCTCTCCTCGCACTCAATCCCCTCTCCTCACACTCAATCCCTCCTCCTCAATCCCCCCTCACCTCACACTCAATCCCTCCTCCTCACACTCAATCTCCCCTCTCCTCACACTCAATCCCTCTCTCTCCTCACACTCAATCCCTCCTTCCCCTCACACTCAATCCCTCCTTCCCCTCACACTCAATCCCTCTCCTCATCTCACACTCAGTCCCCCCTCTCTTCACACTCAGTCCCCTCTCTCCTCGCACTCAGTCCCCCCTCTCCTTGCACTCAATCCCCTCTCCTCGCACTCAATCCCCTCTCCTCACACTCAATCTCTCCTCCTCAATCCCCCCTCCTCACAATCAATCCCTCCCTCACACTCAATCCCCCCTCTCCTCACACTCAATCCCTCTCTCTCTTCACACTCAATCCCCCCTCTCCTCACACTCAATCCCCCCTCTCCTCACACTCAGTCCCCCCTCTCCTCACACTCAATCCCTCCCTCTCACACTCAATCCCCACTCTCCTGGCACTCAATTCCCTTCCATCTCACACTCAATCCCTCCCTCCCTCTCCTCACACTCAATCCTCCCTCTCCTCACACTCAATCCCCCCTCTCCTCACACTCAATCCCCCTCCTCCCTTCACACTCAATCCCCTCTCCTCAAACTCAACCCCTCCCTCACACTCAATCCCCCCTCTCCTTGCACTCAATCCCCCCTCATCACACTCAATCCCTCCTCTCCTCACACTCAATCCCCCCTCTCCTCACACTCAATCCCCCTCTCCTCACACTCAATCCATCTCCTCATCTCATTCAATCCCCGTCTCCTCGCACTCAGTCCCTCCTCTCCTGGAACTCAACCCCCCTCTCCTCACACTCAATCCCCCCTCTCCTCACACTCAATCCCCTCCTTCCCTCACACTCAATCCCTCCCTCTCCTCACACTCAATCCCTCCCTCTCCTCACACTCAATCCCCTCTCCTCGCACTCAATCCCCTCTCTCCTTGCACTCCAGCCCCCTCTCCTCACACTCAATCCCCCTCTCCTCACACTCAATCCCTCCTTCCCCTCACACTCAATCCCTCTCCTCATCTCACACTCAGTCCCCCCTCTCTTCACACTCAGTCCCCTCTCTCCTCGCACTCAGTCCCCCTTCTCCTTGCACTCAATCCCCTCTCCTCGCACTCAATCCCCTCTCCTCACACTCAATCCCTCCTCCTCAATCCCCCCTCACCTCACACTCAATCCCTCCTCTTCACACTCAATCTCCCCTCTCCTCACACTCAATCCCTCTCTCTCCTCACACTCAATCCCTCCTTCCCCTCACACTCAATCCCTCCTTCCCCTCACACTCAATCCCTCTCCTCATCTCACACTCAGTCCCCCCTCTCTTCACACTCAGTCCCCTCTCTCCTCGCACTCAGTCCCCCCTCTCCTTGCACTCAATCCCCTCTCCTCGCACTCAATCCCCTCTCCTCACACTCAATCTCTCCTCCTCAATCCCCCCTCCTCACAATCAATCCCTCCCTCACACTCAATCCCCCCTCTCCTCACACTCAATCCCTCTCTCTCCTCACACTCAATCCCCCCTCTCCTCACACTCAATCCCCCCTCTCCTCACACTCAGTCCCCCCTCTCCTCACACTCAATCCCTCCCTCTCACACTCAATCCCCACTCTCCTGGCACTCAATTCCCTTCCATCTCACACTCAATCCCTCCCTCCCTCTCCTCACACTCAATCCTCCCTCTCCTCACACTCAATCCCCCCTCTCCTCACACACAATCCCCCTCCTCCCCTCACACTCAATCCCCTCTCCTCAAACTCAACCCCTCCCTCACACTCAATCCCCCCTCTCCTTGCACTCAATCCCCCCTCATCACACTCAATCCCTCCTCTCCTCACACTCAATCCCCCCTCTCCTCACACTCAATCCCCCTCTCCTCACACTCAATCCATCTCCTCATCTCATTCAATCCCCGTCTCCTCGCACTCAGTCCCTCCTCTCCTGGAACTCAACCCCCCTCTCCTCACACTCAATCCCCCCTCTCCTCACACTCAATCCCCCCTCTCCTCACACTCAATCCCCTCCTTCCCTCACACTCAATCTCTCCCTCTCCTCACACTCAATCCCTCCCTCTCCTCACACTCAATCCCCTCTCCTCGCACTCAATCCCCTCTCTCCTTGCACTCCAGCCCCCTCTCCTCACACTCAATCCCCCTCTCCTCACACTCCACCCCCTCTCCTCACTCAATCCCCCTCTCCTCACACTCAATCCGTCTCCTCATCTCACACTCAATCCCCCTCTCCTCGCATTCAGTCCCCCCCTCTCCTCGAACTCAACCCCCCTCTCCTCACACTCAATCCCTCCTTCCCCTCACACTCAATCCCTCCTTCCCCTCACACTCAATCCCTCTCCTCATCTCACACTCAGTCCCCCCTCTCTTCACACTCAGTCCCCTCTCTCCTCGCACTCAGTCCCCCCTCTCCTTGCACTCAATCCCCTCTCCTCGAACTCAATCCCCTCTCCTCACACTCAATCCCCCTCTCCTCACACTCAATCCATCTCCTCATCTCATTCAATCCCCGTCTCCTCGCACTCAGTCCCTCCTCTCCTGGAACTCAACCCCCCTCTCCTCACACTCAATCCCCCCTCTCCTCACACTCAAACCCCCCTCTCCTCACACTCAATCCCCTCCTTCCCTCACACTCAATCCCTCCCTCTCCTCACACTCAATCCCTCCCTCTCCTCACACTCAATCCCCTCGCACTCAATCCCCTCTCTCCTTGCACTCCAGCCCCCTCTCCTCACACTCAATCCCCCTCTCCTCACACTCCACCCCCTCTCCTCACTCAATCCCCCTCTCCTCACACTCAATCCGTCTCCTCATCTCACACTCAATCCCCCTCTCCTCGCATTCAGTCCCCCCCTCTCCTCGAACTCAACCCCCCTCTCCTCACACTCAATCCCTCCTTCCCCTCACACTCAATCCCTCCTTCCCCTCACACTCAATCCCTCTCCTCATCTCACACTCAGTCCCCCCTCTCTTCACACTCAGTCCCCTCTCTCCTCGCACTCAGTCCCCCCTCTCCTTGCACTCAATCCCCTCTCCTCGTACTCAATCCCCTCTCCTCACACTCAATCCCTCCTCCTCAATCCCCCCTCACCTCACACTCAATCTCCCCTCTCCTCACACTCAATCCCCTCCTCAAACTCAATCTCTGCCATTCCTCTCTTCGATCTCCCCCTCTCCTCACTCTCTATCCTCCTCCTCACTCTCTATCCTCCTTCTCCTCACACTTTATCTCCCCCTCCTCATAAACAATCCTCCTCCTTCTAAGAATTGTACCTGATGTGTGACCAAGGGGAAGTCTCCAAGTCTGGTCCCGCATCCGTGAAGCTGGGGCCTTCTGACACGGATGCGGAGTTGGGTCCGACTTGCAGGTGGGCCTAACTTTCGGCGCCGACTGGTACACCATCGAAGCGGGCAGGGATGATCTTTGGCATAAGGCCGGTCCCGCTTGCCCAGTAAACAACGTAGATGCTGGGCCCAACCTCTGGCCAGGCACAACTACCAGCGCAGGCCTGCCAGGCCACTCGCACAATTGTTTGGAACGTAAACATGCAGAGTTTTGGTGCCTGGTCCTCACACTGTCCCTCACATCACTGTCACCTTTTCTGTCCTGTCTGCACAAGTCTGTCTGCATGTGATGGTTTCATGCTCTTTCATTGTTTTCTAGGGAGCTACATAGATGAACTCTCAGGAGCTATCTATCAGTAAGTAACTCTTCTACATTACATTAGGGGAAAGGGGGAGGACGAATCTTCAAAGACAAAATGTTTTTTTTTTTACAGCTTCTTCACTTTTCTGTATTACACAAAGGAAAATTGAACTTTACTACAACATACACGAGCGATTTATATTGCAGTTTGGGGCTTGCAACTGCAAGTGATTGTGGACTGACAAGCATATAAACAGTAGGAATTTGCCACAGTGAGGTTGATGCAGTTTAACCCTCTCACTATCAAAGTGGACTGCCCTCCCTCTGGCACCAAAAGGGTTACTAATCTCAGGACACCAAGTGGGGATGTACTAAGGTTAACTAATCAGGCAATGCAAGGATTTGCATAGAGGGATGTTCTACTTGTCGTAGACATACCAGCGTTCTGAATGAAATGTACTCATTGTTTAGTTTAGCGAATTAAGAAAGATGCTGTTTAAGGCGAGATGTTCCTGAGTGGGCGTGTTTAGAAATCCCCTACCTATCCCTGTTCAAAAGTGTTTAGAAACCCTCTATCTCAGGAGTGGCCAACTCCAGTCCTCAAGGGCCACCAACGGGTCAGGTGTTCAGGATATCCCTGCTTCAGCACAGGTGGCTCAGTGAGCCACTGGCAGCCACTTGTGCTGAAGCAGGGATATCCTGAACACCTGACCTGTTAGTGGTCCTTGAGGACTGGAGTTGGCCACCCCTGCTCTACGTCATCTTCCTGCACTTAATGTAGGTGACCTAGTCACAGACAGACCATTAGAACCAGTAGTACAAATGCATACAGTGTTAGAGGGGCCGGTAAAGCTTTGCAATTGTTTTCTGACAAACGCTATTAATATTAAGGCACTGTTTACACAAGCCTCATTAACATTTTAGTGCTTGCTCATTGTAATAGTAACTCCCACAAGCCGGTCTTTTTTTTTTTGCTTTATTTAAATACCCGCCACAGCCCCCAACGCTGACTGCCGCTAACTTAGCGACCAGGAACGGCAGCAGATGCAGGCTATGGTGTTAAATCACATTGCGACAGTGCAGCATAAGGAGGAAGCGATCAGTGTCTGTTTGGGAATGTGTTCATCGTTTTATGGGTTAATACAAAATAACACAAGTCACTTCCTGCAGCTGTTACAAAGTATTAAGGATTAAACAAGGGTTTGGTTTTCCAAAGCAGTTGTGAGAACACTCACAATTGTATCCTTTTGGAAGAGTAGTGCCCGGTTATTTTCCATCAATATTTTTGTAGAACTACTTGATGTCACCAAAAGCATATGAGATTTTGCCGTTTTATAACATGAGAATAGCCAGTGGTACTTCACCTGTAACAGCTGGTGGATCCACTACCGTAAGATTCTCTGATTCAGTTCAGCATTGTGACGATCTCTCCGTGAAATGACAGGTTTTGTATTTCTCTCCCCAGGTCCGTTTCCAAGATCTTTGAACAGAATGAGAACTAAGTTTTGCTCCCCACCTTAGAGCAGAAAGCTGGGCACTGAAATTTAACTTACACGGGTAACATTTGTATCCCACTCTGACATTTCTTACATTCAAAGACAGAAGTCACTGATTGATCATCTGAGCACATGGAACTTCAACGACAGTATTCCTTCCTCTGTGAGATAGCCGTGTGAAGCCAAGATTGGGTCATTTAGGTGGTTGCAACATCTGGCTTTGCGGATGGCCCTACCTAATTCTACCCATGCTCAGCTTCAAGTCAACACTCCATGTTGGACTCTTCTGAATGCCAGCCAGACAGTCATCCACCCGCAAATAACACCTTTCAGTCTAAACCATTAGTGCCTTCAACCTGCTGATTAAAGAGCCTGAATTAAGATTTATTTCTGTTGATTTTCTTGACCGCTCTATGGATTGTGTTCTGCGATGGGACCTCCAACGTGACTGGCATCATAGGTATGGCCTTTGATGTGGGTCATTTGATTCAAGGCACCAAGGTATCATCTGTGCAGGATTTAAGAAGAAGATTCTGGACCTGGTGATTCGCTGCCCTGTATGAATAAAATGCACTCGGCGTGCTCAAGGAAACATTGATCAGCCTAAGTAACCAACATGAAAAAGCTGGATTAAGACACGAAGGAATAAGGGTTGCCAAAAAGCCAGTCCTGTTCTTTGTGTCCCTGGCAAACAGCTGCAGTATGGTGCATTGGGCTATCAAACAAGCATCATGCAAAAAACTGATATACAAGAACAGGCATCGTCTTGTCAACCCCAGCATTAAAACACATTAGGAAAGGTGGAGTACAGGCTCTCCAGTAGAAGTGAGGACTGGTAAATGAAATTGTGAATTCTCTCATTATTTTTCCATCGTAAATGGTTCTGGCCACTCCTACAGTAACGAAATGAAGAACATGTTTTAGTGTCATTTACCCAATTCATCTGCCCTGCATCAAATATTGTTCACATTTTTCCTTGTGGAAAACTCTTAAGATTCAAAAGTATTTATTTATTTTTTTTGTGAGTGTGAAAAGTCTCGACAAGTCCTTTAATAAATGTGATTGTGGCCCTTTCTTTGCCAAAGTTAATATGGGGTTGACTTTTTCTCTCTCTAGTGCAGTACCATTGATGTGAGAAACAATAACAAAAAAGTGCAATAAATATTATGATGGTAACATACAGGCATACCCCGGTTTAAGGACACTCACTTTAAGTACACTCGCGAGTAAGTACATGTCACCCAATAGGCAAACGGCAGCTCACGCATGCGCCTGTCAGCACGTCCTGAACAGCAATACCGGCTCCCTACCTGTACCGAAGCTGTGCACAAGTGGGGAGACTATAGAGCCTGTTACAAAAGCGTAATTTACATCAGTTATGCACGTGTATGACGATTGCAGTACAGTACATGCATCGATAAGTGGGGAAAAGGCAGTGCTTCACTTTAAGTACATTTTCGCTTTACATACATGCTCCGGTCCCATTGCGTACGTTAATGTGGGGTATGCCTGTATACTAGTACAGGGGGGCTCCACTCCAGTCCTCAAGCCGCCCTAACAGCTAAGGTTTTTGGGATATCCCTGCTTCAGCACAGGCAGCTCAATCAGTCCCTGCTTCATCACAGGTGGTTCAATCAGAGGCTCAGTCTTTGACTGAGCCTCTGATTGAGCCATCTGTGCTGAAGCAGGGATAGCCTGAAAACCTGACCTGTGGGGGGGGGGGGGGGGGATGGGAGGAGTGGGCTTGAGGACTGGAGTTGAGGTATGTACAAGAGGTATGGAAGACCCTTCTTGGTGAAGCATGACATACAACAGAGGCTGCAATAGCCTTATGATTATGGGCAGTGTTTGACAAACCTATACATTTGCACGCCCCGGGCGAGTGGATTTAACATCGTGGTGAGCTCCTATTGGCCCAAGCAACACACGTGTAATACTAGGTGGCGAGTAGATTTTTTGTTCGGCGGGTAGATTTTTTGGTGATTTGTCGACCACTGATTATGGGTGTGACTGGCATTGACCAATTAGAATGCTCCATTCAGGATTCACAGAGAACGTCCTAAAGAAAGGGTACATCTGATTGGATCACTGTTTTCATGGGTGCACTCAGCTATGGGGAGCATCTGAACATTCCTATTTCAGGAGAGGATTCAACACACATTTTAATTTAATTATATGTAGCGGTCATGTAAAATGCCTACAGTCATCTCTCCTGTTGGCAGTAAGGCCTGGTAAGTGTGGGCATGCCAGCAGTAATTATGGAGGTTTCCCCTCACACCCTGGTGGGGTGCTCTGTGTATGGCTGGGACTGGTCACATGTTCTGACTCCATGGTTAGTGATGTCAGAGATGTGTCAGCCTCAGAAGCTTACATAAGGCACAGCACTGTGTCTAAAAGTTAGTTGCTGTGGAGTTGCTGTCTAGTTAGTTGTTCTGCAGAGGAAGGAGTTCCAGCTCTTGTCAGAGCTGAGGAAGGAGTTCAAGTTCTATCAGAGTGTCAGTTATGTTATAGTAACTCCATGGGAGGCTGTGTCCAGGGACCTGGCACAGGACAGTGATTCCTGCGGGAATAGTGAATCCCTGATCTAGGTGACATACCTAATTAAAGGGAGCACTGGCGAGATGAGCGGCTGAAGATACTCCTTGTGGAGGGCAGTTGCCCTGCTGTGTCAATAAAGATGAGTTCAGCCAGAAACCCTCTCGTGTATCTATCAAGAATGAGTGTACAGAGAGGAGCACCACGGAGGAGTTCCTCGCCAGGATCATCCCCATGCGGACGCAGGGACCCTGGTGAGGTGGAGGCGCTGCACTGGAACTAGGTGAGACTCAGCACACTACCTCAGCTGCCTGTCTGATGGGTCCTCCCCACACACCATCATGCGGGAGACTCAGGAGTCCTGTAGCCAGCAGGTGCACCATATGACATATCCACACTGTAATGGGGTCCGGTTAGACCACAGGGGCCAATGTGAGATTGGGTGGGTCAGACCGGGCCAGAAATACCGTTACATTTGGAGGCGAGCTGCTGAGATCAGATCCGTCAACAGGACAGGCTTTTAGCTAGGTCACTGGGAAACAGGGAGAGTGTCTGCTGCCACTTTGTGCTGCGTAGGGACGGACCTAGGGGTGGTCAGGGGGCTGACGGGATATTGTCAGTTCGCAGGGACAACCTAGGGGCCTGAAGGGAGTGAGGGGTCTGGAGCGGGCTATAGCTGACCGAGTCACCTTGAGGCAGTGCTAGTTGGTAGGATGCCAGAAGGGACAGCCTGTTAACTTGGTCAGGAGTCCTGGAGAGGGTCTGCGCTAGGCTGACCAAGACAGGTAGACGCCCCAAGTACTGCATGGCAGAGCCAGCCAGAGTACCTAGTCATTCCAGACACTCACCGTAGGGAGCACAGACTGGGAGGAAGGAGTCACAGCAGACACTGAGAGAGTGAGCCTAGCCTGAGGTAGTGCAACACTGGGTCACACCTAGATAAGGTACACATGTGGTGGTGCATCTGAACTAATCTTTATTGTACCGGTGTGGTGGCTGCCCCGCAGAGTGGAGCCTCATGTACAACAACTGTTACGAGAGAGTGGAGGAGCCGCGTGGCGCGGAGAACGTAAAATGGCGGACAGAGGCTGATGGGGAGGGCACCCGTGGCGTGCAACCCACTGAAGAGCAGACTGTCGCCGAGTTGTCATTGACCAGGCTGCTCTGGAGCGGAGCGAAGGCTATGGCTGCCCCGTTTTTATCCTGTATGGGACAGCGAGGGGCCACCCTTGAAGAGTGTGAGGAAATTGTCATAATTGGGGGAGAACCCCGTGAGGAGAGCAACCAGACTGACTTTTTGGGCTTAAAAGCCAACCAAAATGGCGGTTCCCGCTTGCTAGGGAAACCGCATGGGCCAGGCGCAGAAAAAATGGCTGCTGCAGGACTTGCACAGAGCTGGCCGGGAATGGCGCGAACAGCAGAGCCCCGCCCTGATGGGGGGCATGGCGCGAAAGCTATGGCTGCGCCGGGATGGACAGTGACTAATTCAGCCCCTGTGCTGAGTCAACCGTTGAGTTTATGGGACCCTCCCCTGATTTCTACCAGGGGGAGTGACTTTCAGTTATGGCCTGTGGGAATGCACCCACTGGGCCCAGGGACTGATATCCAGACGGCGCCACTACAAAAAGTAGTTCCGGCCGTGGAGGTGATTTGCAAACAAAGGTACCTTGTGCAAAAAGCTGCTGCAAGGAGAAGGCGGGAACTAGCCGCGGGAAAGGACTCCAGCTCTGGGGAGGAAATTGGCGCGAAAACGCAGACCGCGCCCACCAGGACTGAGAGAGGTGCGGCCTTAATTAAGGGGCATGATATTCCCCTGTGGGACCCGCCCATTATTGCAACCCCTGGGGGCGGGTTCCAACTCTGTCAGAGAAGGGAGGAGCCGAAGCAGGGAGTGGCGGATCCAGCAACTTCCACCAGTCAGTTGCGAGGAACCACAGAGAAGGAGAGACCTGTACAGGAAGTGACTCCTGTACAAAGAATGGCCTGCTCCTCCACTGTGGGCACTATGGTCTCCACCCAGCCCTACTCAGTGCCCGGCGGGGTGCTGGTGGTGAGGGTGGCCAATACAGAGACGGTAGTCGGGCTCTGCCTACAATGCGGGCTGCCCGGAGGTACTGTGAATACGATGGCACGTTGCCCTCATTGCGGGACTTTGTATCTGTGGCCTATGCCCACATTCGTCCCAATACAGCCTGCTGACCCCCCGGTGGATGTGACACGGCGCTCTGCTGAGTCCCCGGGCGCGCTGTGGATCAACCGCGCGAGTCCCGGAGACAGGGGACTGGAGCCGGTCAAGTCGGCTGGGTCACTGGCCATTGAGGCGGCTGGATTAAACCCCGCGACAGGGGCAAAGAGACTTTCACCCCGCCCCGAGACCCCTAGGTAGGGGCGAGGGGACTACTCTGATGAGGACCTCCGTGAGCTGGCGGTAGCAAGAACGGAGCGGAAAAGACAGACGGGGAGAACGACGCCCCGTGGGGTGAGTGACCGGACGTCCCCCGCAGATCGGCGATCCGACCGACGGAGTCCCGCCATCCCAGGACCTGGCGGAGATGGGAGAGAGACGCCTACACCCCTGCGGATGGGTAAGCCAAAAAGCCCTATCTCTTACCTGGTCACAACAGACGGCGAAGCGCTGGAAGGGCCGCGCCAGGCCCAACGCGCACGTGGAGGGACGGCATCACTTCCGGTGGCGACGGCGGAGCAACCGGATGTCGTGGGAGAAGAGATCCCGCATGGGGGTCCAACGCGAGATGGCGACGCTTCCGGTTCCGGGGAGGACGTCACTTCCGGTGGCGACGGCGGAACCCAGGAAGGGGAAGCAGCGACGCTTCGGCGATTGGGGGAAGGCCCCCGACCGCTCGTATTGCCCAGAAAATGGAGAGACGGTGTCAGGACTGAGGAGGGTGAGACATCATCCTTGGACCAGTCTACGGACAGCCAGGAGCGGGTCGTAACCCCGTGGGGTCCCGTCCCATGCCCCTATACCCAACCCCATGCCCTAGCTAATGCCCCTACCCCTATCACACGGTCACCGGGTTCACCGCCCAGCTTGGAACTTGTGGACATTCCTTTGGGGGGGGAGGAAAAACGGACTGGGGAGAGGCAGCTCAGTGGAGCTACGGAAGGTGATTCAAGGGGAGGAGGAGAATTGAGGGTGGCGGATACAGCACCCCAACCGGCAGTAAAGGCTCCGGGGTCCTCGAGGTGGTTTAACTCGCGATCCACAAGGTCGTCAGGGGTGTTTTCAATTGATGATGACCGGGAACCAGGGCCTAATCCCTTTAAGGAGACCCGGTGGTGGGCTCCACTATTTGAGGGGTACTCCGCATGGATGGACCGTACTCGGTTCCTCATCCGGCGGGAGGACGTGGTAGACTTCTGGTGGAAAGAGGGAGAGTTTACACCAGAGCAGAGGGACAGGGAACTACAGAAGAGGTGGTTCCAGCTGGAGCGTAGAGACATAGCGCCCATGGGTCCCGACACACTGTCAGACCCAGTAGATTCTGATGAGCCCCTATCATGGGTGTTACCTGGGAGGGCAGGTAATGCGGATCTGACCAGGGTCAGTAGGGCGGAGAGGGCTATAATAGCCAGATATAAAAAGTCCCATGGGTTGGAGTATCCCTATGTTCCGGAGCCCCTGATGGATGAAATTGAGGACAATAGGGAACTGTGGCTCCAAGAAACTATAGAGCTGTACTTAACCAATAGGGGGAGCGACATTGTAGGTAAAAAGGCGGAAGAAAGAATAGACACCCTGATGCGAGTGTGGAGCATAGGGAGAAATGTTCACAAACATAGGGTGACCTATGTGCCAGAGAGAGGATCACCTAGGCATTATTATGTTACGGTCCTGGATATGGGTAACCGGGAAGTGAGGAAACCTGACCCAGATCACTATTATTAAGGGGGTACTGAGACATTACGCGGGTTCGTGGCTGCTGGTCGGGGCGGGCTTGGCGGATGACTGTATTCATATGTACTGTATTATGAGGAAATTTGTGTGATGTTAATTATGTTTTCCGTTACAGTGCTTCCTGGAAAGAGGTATACAAATTTAGGTCCCAGCGAGGACGATGGGATTCACCAGGGGGAGAATGTAGCGGTCATGTAAAATGCCTACAGTCATCTCTCCTGTTGGCAGTAAGGCCTGGTAAGTGTGGGCATGCCAGCAGTAATTATGGAGGTTTCCCCTCACACCCTGGTGGGGTGCTCTGTGTATGGCTGGGACTGGTCACATGTTCTGACTCCATGGTTAGTGATGTCAGAGATGTGTCAGCCTCAGAAGCTTACATAAGGCACAGCACTGTGTCTAAAAGTTAGTTGCTGTGGAGTTGCTGTCTAGTTAGTTGTTCTGCAGAGGAAGGAGTTCCAGCTCTTGTCAGAGCTGAGGAAGGAGTTCAAGTTCTATCAGAGTGTCAGTTATGTTATAGTAACTCCATGGGAGGCTGTGTCCAGGGACCTGGCACAGGACAGTGATTCCTGCGGGAATAGTGAATCCCTGATCTAGGTGACATACCTAATTAAAGGGAGCACTGGCGAGATGAGCGGCTGAAGATACTCCTTGTGGAGGGCAGTTGCCCTGCTGTGTCAATAAAGATGAGTTCAGCCAGAAACCCTCTCGTGTATCTATCAAGAATGAGTGTACAGAGAGGAGCACCACGGAGGAGTTCCTCGCCAGGATCATCCCCATGCGGACGCAGGGACCCTGGTGAGGTGGAGGCGCTGCACTGGAACTAGGTGAGACTCAGCACACTACCTCAGCTGCCTGTCTGATGGGTCCTCCCCACACACCATCATGCGGGAGACTCAGGAGTCCTGTAGCCAGCAGGTGCACCATATGACATATCCACACTGTAATGGGGTCCGGTTAGACCACAGGGGCCAATGTGAGATTGGGTGGGTCAGACCGGGCCAGAAATACCGTTACATATACTTTCTTTGAATCTGAGATCCGGGTTAACATGGGTTGGTCTGCAGTGGCTGCCATGTCTCAATGAACGGCCCACTTTGTCATCGCAACCTATCTGGACAAATGTATCACAAATGTATGTCACCTGAGAAAAGGGATAGTGCTTCTCTGAGATACAAACTACATTACAGATCTCCATAAAGAAAATCCTAGACTGTTATTTGTTTTATTGCGAATGCAGAAATGTACTCTGTCCTTCAGGGCCACACATGTAAGGGACCCAAGGAGACCATTCACTAGAGTCTAAGTCAAAATGCTCAACGCCTAGAAACCAATAAGGGTGTTATTCAGAAAGTAGCGCTGAATCCACTACAGTGAGTGGATTTATCCTGTGTGGTACAGCTAACACAGCGTTGTGACTAACCCCTCAAGTACACTATAATACTGTACCTTTGAACTTTTGAGTACAAAAGAAACAGAACGAGAAGTAATAATATATTGACTGGACACGCTGATGCTGAATAGAAACGTAGCTGCCTGGGCAGGCATTTACCTCCACTCAGCTCTAGCGTGTCTGTATTCAGTGGGAAAACGCTGAACCAGTTGGGCAATAAATTAGTTCCTGCAAATCCCCCTAAGCCTTGTGCAGCTGTGCATTGTACTGCAGTCGTCCTTTGCAGTGAAAGACAGTGAATGCGGCAATCAGCGTACAAAATGCAGAAGATGGCGGAAGCCGCAGCTTGTGGATGTACATGACAAACGAAGGAAAACGTAAATGGCAAAATAGCCCGTTTCGGTCAGTTATGTTAACCCCTTATAGCTGGAGTGGCCAGCAGCACATTGCAGAGCAATGCGTTTCTGGACTCTCCGGCAGCGAAGAGGTTAGGGAACCGGGCAAATGCCTATACGATTGTCAATCTTTGTGTTATAAACTTATATTGTCATGTACTTGTGGAGAGCATGATGCATAAAGGGTAATATTAGAAATGTATAGCATTCATCCACCCCCCCCCCCTCTATTAAAGCAGAAATCCATCCTGATTGCAATTTTTTGTTGCACTTACTGTGCTTTTACTCTTTTTGCCCATAAAACATAACGTTTGAACTATTAAGTGTCCAGAAGGTTAAAATGGATCTCAGAACCCAGGGCAGTCTAAAGGTTGCCACTTACCATGGTAACTTCACATGCTAGGGATAAAGAAAATCATGTTTTTTACCACAAGGAAACTTTTTTTTTAAAGCAGGACATTCTCAGGGGACCCGTTGCTAACAGTATACAGTATAAGTTCAATTTACTGTATATAGGCTTCTGGGGGGAGATTGCGGCTTTAACTCTTATGTGGTGATCAGGTATGCGGGAAATTGCTTTTCAATTCATGTGTCTGGCGCCAGCAATATTGGGTCCCATTTCTTCAGTACCTGATGGGTCCTTCCCCTCCTTGGTCAGCACCACTGCCGGCTCTACTGACACCATCTTCCCACTATATAATGGTGAGTGGGAAGAGTCAGTTTCATGTAGGACTATAAGGACTTAATGCTAGTGTAACGGGTATTCCACCCCACCCAATCGCATATATAGTGTGGGTGAGTAGAACATGCAGTGTTACCGGTGTGGTGCATTACCTGTTGGCTCGCAGGAGGGCTGAGCTTCCGCCACGGGGAACCTGGGGCAATTATACTAGGGGTAACCACTTACTCAATAGGTGCAGCGCCTCCACCTGCGATGGCTCCCACCAGAGGGGGAAGTGAATCCTCGCAGGACAAACACAATGATCACATACACAATGGGGTATAATAACTAAGGACTTTACTAACATGTAATACGACACATCACATTCATAATATAACCTGTGTCCCTCTCAGGAGGAGACACTAACCATGACGTCTCGCAGGACGATTCCCCAACACTAGGTGATCCCACCCAGTGTCCAAAGAACCCCACCCAATGTCCCGCACTCTTGCAGAGAATCAATGGGTGACTGCGCAGTCACTATTAAGCTAAGGGCCCGGTGGTGCACTTAGAACTGTAGATACCTGCCGAGCACTCCAGTGCTCGGATCAGCAACGCTTCACAAAGGGTCAGACGCGTGATGAATCCGTCTGATCCTATCCTGGCGATATTCTCTGTGACCCCAACGTGGGTCCGAACTCCTTCACTGGAACCGCAGCATCCGCTGAGTCCCTTTCTAACGATACAGCAACGTGACACACCCTGCACTACAGGCCGTCCCTATAGCACAGCATCCTTAAGTGGCTTAAGGGTCACTCTCCTAGGGCCTTCGGGGTTGCCTATCCTATATAGGTAGGTCTTGTACCCACCCTACTCATAATACGGGCCCTGGGCCATGGATCCCCGGACTGGTTACCGCTATGAACCCCCCCCAGTTGCCTCGTACTACGCGCAACGCCGCCCTGGGCTATGGCTCCCCGGATTGGTTACCGCTATGAAACCCCCCCAGTGGCCTCGCCACTCGCAACACGGACCCTGGGCTATGGCTCCCCGGACTGGTTACCGCTATGAAACCCCCCAGCTGTCTCGTGCCACTAATTCACAACAGGACCCTGGGCTATGGCTCCCCGGATTGGTTACCGCTATGAAACCCCCCAGCTGTCCCTATCTTCCCTTCTGTTCCCCAGTTGCTAACTAAAGTAAGTGACAGGTTCCCTATCCTGAGGGCTATCCCTGGCAACACTCACACTACTGGGGGACTCAGGGCCATCTTGGGCCAAGGGGGTGCTGGCCTAGTACAGGGAGTCCCTCGCTCCTGTACCCTACCTCCTTCCCTTGACTGCTCCTTCCTCTGACTGACAACGTAGCTGCAAGCCCGCCAAATGTATCCACTTGCTCTCCTGGCAGTCCTGCAGCCCTATTGGCTCCTATGAGGCACCTGGTGCCTCCCTCGCTAAGCACTATGGGAATTGTAGTCCCTGGGCGCCTGTAATAACATTGGGGCCGCGTGCGTGCCTTTCCTATGCCTGCACTAGCTCCTAATGGCCGCCGCAACCTCTCCCTGTCTATCCCTGCTCTCGCGCGACCCTCCTGGCTGGCTCCTACACTCGCGCTATCACTGCGCATGCGCGAGTGGTGGAGTAATGGCGGCGCTCTCTTCGCCAGCCGCCGGGACCTTAGAGACGCGACCGTGGCCTTAGCAACGGCCTGATCACGTCCCCGGCAACCGGCCCGCTCGCGGAGACAGCGCACCGCTCCCTGCAACGGCCCCCACCCTTGGGATGGTCGTCGGGTCTGCCGCTGGCCTCTGGCAGCACCCGGCATCTCTCCTGGCCACGGAGGCTCCCTAGGAGGACGAAGGGGAAAACAGGTGACCTGGCTACACTAGCAACATGTTTAGTGAGTTGAAGGTTCAATACCAAGAAAGACCAACTTGAAACAATGGCTGTAATCCATAGGCGTTGATGGGTTCAGCTCATCAGCCTTGGAGACTTCTACCCTTGTGTGTGGCATTATTTTCTTTCCTAATGGACATAGTATAAAGTGTTTGGAAGAAATAAACTGTACTGTAATCATGAATAAGTGGTGCTGTCATAAGTCACCTTCCAGTCCATTATATGTATGCATGTATGTCTAATTTTATTTATATAGCGCCAACAATGTATGCAGCGCTTTACAAAATTACAATGCAAGGTAAATTAATTACAAACATTGGATGTCACAGGAGTCCAGGACAATTACACCAGTGATCAGTACAATAGACAGAACTGCGGAGTTGAACAAAATTGAATTTATTCGAAAAGGTTTCCACAAACTTCCAGTACATAAAACACGCACACAAACTCACACAACTGGGGTAACTGGGGGAACAACCTAAAGTCCTAAGTGCAGGGGTCTCTGTCCAGACGTTTACCCCGATACACGTTCCCAAACTTGGTAGTATGGGCAGCACTTTGCTCTCCGTGAGCCAGCAGTTTCAAAGTTCCCACCTCAGCAAGTCTCCTGGAACACCCTCAGACGACTTTGGATATTTAAAGGGTTCACTTTGACTCTCCGAGAAGTCTGCAACAAGTCTCTGGAACCAAAGCCGGGTTTCTTCTCATATATCACTCGGTCTCTATCAACCAGCAGGGAGGACGGAGGGCTGACCAATCCCAGAGTGGATGTCTTCGTGTCCAATCAGTGAGTGGGGGCTCACCTGCATTGGACCAATCCTGAGCGAGGGGAGGTTACTGGACTTCCAGGACAGCCCAAAGGGGTAGGCTTAAATCGAGTGGGGCATTTGAATGGACCAATGGGAATATATCCTGCAGGGCACAACCATGGCAACGGTTCCCCTGGTCCTTCCATTACCCCCGAAGTGAAAGGCGACTCAGTGTCCGGGCCAAATAATGGACCCCCCGTGGAGATCAACTTTCCACAAACCTGAGTCCACAGCCCTGCCTCGCTTGACAGTGTCCCAAGCCACTCACCTTATCTTGCCCAGGATCTCCTTTGTGTGCAGATTGGATACTAGTATACCCATTCTCCACCCAAAGGACTGCACATATAAAACATTTAACATAGGTTAACCCCTGGCTCCCAAAGTGCTGGAATCAGGCTACAAAACATAACATCAGACCAATGTGGGCACAGTATACAGATATGTGACTATTCATACATGAATAAATAAATATAGCATATTATTGACAAGTATGGGTAATGGCGGGTTTGACCTTTATTTAAGAGCAGCCAAATCTACCCCCAAATCTACCCCAACAGGTAAATTACAACATAAGGCAAAAGGAGAGCCGGTACCAAGAGCTTACAATCTATGTGGTATTTTGGGACGCTTATAGACACAGTAGGTGCAAGAGCACCTTATTAGAAGTGCAGTTAAGGGAGGTCACGTGCATCTGGAGTTCGTAACAGAGGCGTATAAAGTTTAATGAGATGGTGGTGGATTTGTATCTGGGCTTTGAATGTGTAAAGTGAGTCAGTAGATGTTCCAGAGACTGTAGGTGTTTTATGGAAAAGCAGCAATGAGTAAATATGAGCCAACATCTCTTGGAATTGGGACATCATTACAGTAACCAGGGTCCAAGATGTATTCCTTTGCTTATATCTGTATAGAGTACTTAACAATGTTCTACTTGCAGCGAGCACTATGGGGGCTATGCACTAAGCAGTGATAAGTCATTTTAAGAGCGCAAAGTGCTCTTAGAACGTGAAGTTCCGCGAGCGCTATTCACTAAGCCGCGCAAACAGGCATTTTGTGTTCTAAAACTGACTTTTTCCTGGAAATTTTTCAAAGTCCAACTTTGTTCGTACGATGAGCTGTTTGCGCTGAATCCTGCCCTTCTGCGGGTTTCACTAAGCAACGCAAACTTATCGTACGTGAAAGTTGCGCTGAATAAAGCTCACCAGCTAAAGGCAGGTGATAAAAAAAGCAGGACTTAAAAAAAATTCTTTGTTTACCTTTTTGCAGACGCAAAACCCATACAACAGGCCGGCGGGTGTCCCCGGCTGACCCCGCGGGGTTCCCCGAGGGAGGCCGGGGGTCGCGCGGGTGTCCCCGGCTGACCCTGCGGGAGTCCCGGGGTACCCGCGGGCCTGCGGTACCAATGTTGTGCATACAAAAATAGTAAACATTATTTCTAACTAAATACACCCCCCTAACACATACAGTACAATAATGTGCAAAATAACTATTATCCAGATATGGATAATAGATTATTTGCCCATTATTAAACACTGCATTAGCATACCTAAATAAAGTAAATAAAAACAGTAGCCAGCTACAAGCAGTAACAACATCAACAATTAATTAAACCATTAACCAATCAAACCAATTAATTCCTAAACCAACTCAAAATGAATAGTAACACTAACCAATCAAACCAATGAATTACTACAACATTAATGAATGTAAACATTAAAAGACAAAGAAATAAATTCAAACAATATCTGAAATAACCATAAAACGCATAAGCTAACATAATACAACATTAACTACAAACGAACACCAATCGCAAACATTTTATTACCATTAAGCAGGAAAAAAACAAACAATCACATGCACATAAGAAACTGACATTAAAAAAACAACAGCAATACCAAGCCACAAATGCCCCCCAAATATTGTCATAATAATGTATTAATTTGTACCCTAAAGTGTACAGATTAATATATTATCAGTCAATGTGCCTCCCCCAAAAAATCAAAAAACACATCCAATGAAGAAACCTGTAAAAAGAGACATTTACAAACATTCAATATATTACTTACCATTAGAACCAGTGGCCCTCCGACTCCCGGGGTAACAGGAAGCTCACGTACCATGAAGGCCTCCAACAACATCCGATGCCATCCGCCATGAAGATCCGGCTCAGGTACCCCAATCTTCTTTTTTCTTTCTTTAATCACCTTCTTCTATCTTCATCTGTCACCATTTCTTGATCTTCTTTATCTTCTATCTTCATCTGTCAATCCAAAAAACCCCAGGGTAAATCCCAACCGATGTTGTCTCGTCAGAGTATGGAATTGGTTCCCACGATCTGATTGGCCGAAATACCATGTGACGCCGGCTTCGTCACGTCATCTTAAAGGCAAATGACGCACAGCCATTCTGATTGGTTGGCATCATTCCCTTTAAGTGACGTCATGTAAAAAAAAAAAAATTAAATTCGGAACATGGTTTGGACAGCCAATCAGGTGGCTGTTAACCATTTTGAGGCTAAATGTGACGTCACAAGCCCTATTTAAGGCCGCGACGCCTCATTTGAGCCCAAGAAGACGTCTTCGTCACGCCATCTTAAAGGCAAATGACGCACAGTCATTCTGATTGGCTGGCATCATTCCCTTTAAGTGACATCATGTAAAAAAAATAAAAATAAAGTGCTCATCTTGCTTGGATGAAAAAAAACTCAAAGACGAAGCGCTGATTCTAGCGTGAAACGCGTTGAGGGGGAGACTGTGGTGTAGCCTGTTCTGTTCATGAAGTCTCAATAAAGTTTTTCTATAACCCGGAAGTGCCTCGGATTTGTCACAGGCTGTTGTGCCGGATTTCTCTTCCTTCCTATGTTGTATACACAGAAGGCTGCACGCCGGGAACCGGAGCACAGAGGAGAGCAGGACCGAGTTTTTTCAAGTGAGCTTGCATAGGTAAGGTTCCCCTTCCCAGCTCTGACCTCTTTTTGGTCCGTTTATGTCTCCCTGCTCCACTCTAAGTGACTCACCTGACACCTAAGTGTGCTGGCATTCATGGCCAGAGCGCAGGACAGACTTTCTTCTTTTTACATGTAAAGAAGCCCATCTTTAAAGTGGCCCTTTTTAAGTGGCATGCAGTGTGGAGTTTAACAGGGAGTTCAACAGGAGTGAAACAAGTGGACAACAGAACTCCTACGGGCCCTGGATACTGAATTTGATCTGCGCTGGAAAGGAGGACTTTTTCTCTCAAAGACTCAAGAAGACGCAGCTCTCTTCACTCAAGAGCACCTCCATTCATATATCGCATTTCTCACAACTTCCACTTTATCTTCATCCTAACTTAATTTTCACTTCCCAGTACTCACTCACCGCGCAACACTAAACTATCACTGCCATGCCTCCTCTACTATTTATATTAGCTCTAACCTCACTTCTTTTCAAACTATACATTTCTTTCTAACAGCCTCATTATTTCTCTCCATTCATATCTCCATCTCTCCTTCCTTCTCCAGTTCTCAGTTCACATGAACTCCTTTCCTATCTGCACCATCTGACTTTACACAGCTATACCCCTGGCCCCTGCACTAAAACACACCCTTATAAATCCTGCCCACACATCCATGCTTCTCCTACTTGTTTCTGGGGATATTTCTCCCAATCCTGGTTCCTGTCTTATTTCTAATGCTCTCATCCTCGCCCTCCACATACAACTTCTACTCCTCCGGTTGTCAACTCCTCTCTCCCTTGGGCTACCCGGTTTCTCTCTCTAGCCTCTTTTCTTGGCCTTCACCAATGGACTGCAGCCAGCACCTACAAGGATGGCCACTACCTAGACCTGTTTTTCACAAAAAAAAAATTCTCTCTGAATTCTCCATTTCCCCCTTTCCTCTCTCTGACCATCATCTCATCTCATTTTGTCTCTCTCACTTCTCTCCTTCTTCACCTCCACCTACCCCTCGTTTCTGCAGAGACCTGCACTCTATTAACCTACCAACTTTTTATTCCACTTTGCGCTCCTTTCTCTGCTCTGCTCCGGACTCTGACAACCTGGTCAGAAACTACAATTCTGCCCTATCCTAATGATACGTCCTTTCCTCTGTTGCTCTACTGATAAAACCTAACACAGGCCCTCATTCTCTCCCGTCCTTCTGCTGTCTGGCTTTCCTGCATCTCCCCTGTCTCCCCTACAATCTATCCTAAACGCTGCTGCCACAATCACGTTACTCTCTCCTAAATCTGTCCCAGCGTCTCTCCTGCTGAAATCCCTCTCCTGGCTTCCTAGCAAATCCGGTATCACACACTCAATTCTCCTCCTCAGTTTTAAAGCTTTACACTCTTCTGCCCCTGCTTACATCTCAGCCCTAATTTCTCGCTATACACCATCCTGACTTCCGTTCTGCTCAAAGATGTCTTCTCTCTACCTGTTTTGATTCTAAAGTCCTCTCGCGCCTTAAACCTTTCTCATTTACTGCCCCACACCTCTGGAATGCCCTTACTGGTACCCTCTCTCTCCACCTTTAAGACCTATCTTAAAACTCACCTCCTTAACGAAGCATATGTGTGGTTATGTGGCTGATACTATATACTGCATTCATTGACCTTGGGCCCTTACAGACACACTTACCAGAACACCTTCCTACTGTCTCTGTACGTTCTTCCTACTTACCACTTAGATTATAAGCTCTTCGGGGCAGGGACTCCTTTTCCTATTGTTACTTGCATGTCTGAAGTGCTTATTCCCATTATGTGTTATTTGTATTATTTGTATTATGTCACGTGTATTACTGCTGTGAAGCGCTATGTACATTAATGGCGCTATATAAATAAAGATATACATACATACATCATGCACTCCAATACAGTCACCAATAACTAAAACTGAATGAGCAAGACATACTATCTGCACCCTACGTTTTCTCTATGAGTGACCCTCCGGAGGCCAATATGGAACTGCCGGTACCCCTTTCCCACTGCTAAAATATTTATTTCTAAAGGGTTTTACCAGGAAGAAATACATTGAGAGTTACAGCTCGATTTCAAGTATGTCCTGGGCACGGAGTTCTGATGACAATACATGATTACATTAAATGAACAGAGGTTATACGTTCAATTTACAGGCATTTCATGGACAGTTAGAGATAATATGATTATGGGCGTACTGGTATGTAACAGTTACAGACAAGATTAAAATGTGACACAGCTGAAGTCTTGAAATGACTTAAACTGGAGGCAGCTCTAAGAGTCTCCGGTAGATGGTTCCCCACGTGAGGTGCACGGTAAGAGAAGGAGGAGCGATCCGATTCCTTGTTGGACATTTGGACTGATAAGTGCCGGAACTCCCTTCCTGTGTGTTACTGGTCTATTCCAGTCTGGCTCACTGGTCAAGGAATACCGAGTATGGTCCCTGTTGTCACACTTTGTAATGCATTTTTCCAGCCAAGAAAACACAAGTGTCCTAGAAAGTCATAGAACAGTATTACAAAATGTTGCTGTTTTTTGGCAATAGAATACAAGGATGCTGTTTATCTAAGAAACAGATTGAGTAGGAGGAGAAAGTACGGGAGGGAGAGGCAGAAAAATAGCAACAGAAAGAGAGGGGAGACGTGGTGCACTTCTCTGCATTGTTCTGGCAAGAGAAAGAAAGATAGCTTCCCTATCAGTATGCCTCCCACCTTTCAGTCATTATTTCAGGCCACTGAACTTGGCACACATGCAACTGGGGAACAGCAGACTGCAGGGACAGTGAGGCACAAAATCTCAGTCTCATGGGGTACATGAAACGGAGCTTTGTCTCTGTCTGTGGATGGGTCTCGTAGCTATCCACCATGCACACCCAGGACAGCCTGACGGGGAACAATTCAAGCAGCTGCTGGAGTGTGAAGACTATTCAGTCTTCAAGGGTGTAAGCGTGTGTCTGGCCAAAGGGTGCTTGTTAGGTGCACGGTATGATCAATTGACCAGAAAATACCATATCTGTGTTTGGCGTTCTAAAGCACATACAGTAATACACATTTTCCCCAATATTTGTTTGGCAAGTTTTTTTAACTACAGTATATGTATGTATATTTTTATAGAATCAACCAGGTACACGGCGCTTTACAATTTTGTACAAACATTCCAATACAATTATAATAATATCAAATATAATATAAAATAATAATACAGATGGGATAAATGCATCAAGACATACATGTAACATTGAAATGAGTCCCTGCCCCGGAGAGCGCACAATCTAATCAGCATGTGAGGATACTACCAGAAACAGTATGTGTAAATGTGGGTGCATTAGTGCAGGGGTGCAAACTGGGGAAGGGGCGCAAAAGATTTTCTAGAGGCCCCGCACTCTTCCCCAAGGCATTTACATTAAGTGCCGGGGGATTGCGTGAGGCCTCTGTAACTTCTCTTACCGTGTCTCCGGCGATGCGTCACCATGCAACACCGCGTCACATGATGCCGCGGGGTCACGTGATGTCACGTTGCCATGGCAACGCGGTGCCACGTGACCCCTCAGCGTTATTTGACGCCGGAGACAAGGTAAAGAGGCGTGTACAAGCAGGAGGGGATGGCAGAAAGGGGGGCACAGAGGGGAGAGTTTGCGCACCCCTGCATTAGTGTATAGTGTATAACAGCATACTGTAGTGCAGGGCTGCACAACACGCGGCCCGCGGGCCGCATGCGTCCCGCCTGGCCTCTCTGTGCGGCCCTCGATGAGATTTAAAAAAAAAAAAAAAAAACTTTGAAAAAAAAAAAAACTTTGAAAAAAAAAAAAAACTTTGAAAAAAAAAAAAACTTTGAAAAAAAAAATGGCGCCGATTCCCTGCGGTCCCGGCGCGCATGCGCTAGGCCCGCTCCGCCCCCCCCCCCTTCCCTGCTCCCAACGTGGGGTGGAAGGGCAAGCAACTCTCAGCTCCTCTGCGGGCCCGATTCCCCCCCCCCCTGCTCCAAACGTGGGGCGGAAGGGGAAGCAACATTCAGCTCCTCTGCGGGCCCGCTCCCCCCCCCTGCGACGGCCCCCCTTCAACCCCCCTTCTTCCCCCCTCCTCTCCCTCCCCACTCCTCTCCTTCCCCCCTCCTCTCCCTCCCCACTCCTCTCCTTCCCCCCTCCTCTCCCTCCCCACTCCTCTCCTTCCCCCCTCCTCTCCCTCCCCACTCCTCTCCTTCCCCCCTCCTCTCCCTCCCCACTCCTCTCCTTCCCCCCTCCTCTCCCTCCCCGGTAAACCCTCGCGGCCGCATGCTGTCTGTGCCCTCTAGGAGCGCGCACCAGCAAACGCGTGCGCTTCCTGTAACCCCCCTAACCCCCCTTCCCGGCTCCAGCAGGGGAACGCGCTCCACCAGTCCCGCGACACGGAACTTCAGGGTCTGTTAGTAGAGCGCGGTTCCCCCTGCTTCACCTGCCATCGCCGCCATCCACCACCTCCTCTCCTCCTTTTGCCACCGTCGGCGGCAACATCTGGTAGGCATGGGGGGATGCTGACTTGGGTGGGGATGCTGCCTTGGGGTGGGGATGCTGCCTTGGGGTGGAGGATGCTGCCTTGGGGTGGGGATGCAGACTTGGGGGGGGGGGGGGGGATGCTGCTGCTGCCTTGGGGTGGGGGATGCTGCCGCCTTGGGGTGGGGGATGCTGCCTTGGGGTGGGGGATGCTGCCTTGGGGTGGGGATGCAGACTTGGGGGGGGGATGCTGCTGCCTTGGGGTGGGGGATGCTGACTTGGGGTGGGGGATGCTGACTTGGGGGGGGGATGCTGACTTGGGGGGGGGAATGCTGACTTGGGGGTGGGATGCTGACATGGAATGGGCTGGGGGGCTGCCGATATGGGTTGTGGGGCCTGCTGTTATTGGTTGTGGTGCCTGCCGATATGGGTTGTGGGGCAGGGGGGGGAGAGTGATGGGAGGTGCAGGGGGGGAGAGTGATGGGAGGTGCAGGGGGGGAGAGTGATGGGAGGTGCAGGGGGGGGAGAGTGATGGGAGGTGCAGGGGGGAGAGTGATGGGAGGTGCAGGGGGAGAGTGATGGGAGATGCAGGGGGGGGAGAGTGATGGGAGGTGCAGGATGATGATGAGGTGCTGGAGGAGAGAGGATGATGATGATGATGATTTTACCCGTGCGGCCCAATTTTTTTTCCCTTGGAGCAGTTCGGCCCTCCGCACTTTACGAGTTGTGCAGGCCTGCTGTAGTGAGTAGTGAGTGAGTAGTTATCGTCCAGGGCTATAACAATGCCAGGCAGTTGCAAGCTTCCGCGTAAGAGCTGGATAAACCATTGTATAGAATACAAGGGCCCATATTCAATAAGCGATGCTGTGCCATAAGACACCTTGTGCAGCCTATTAATTTAAATGGGCCATAAAGTGTCTTCTGATGCCCGAAAATGTATTACGGCCCAGCACCGTTAAGTAAACATGCCCCAGCACCGCTAAGTAAACATGCCCCAGCACCGCTAAGTAAACATGCCCCAGCACCGCTAAGTAAACATGTCCCAGCACCGCTAAGTAAACATGGCCCAGCACCGTTAAGTAAACATGGTCCAGCACCGCTAAGTAAACATGGCCCCAGCACCCCTAAGAAAACATGGCCCCAGCACCGCTAAGTAAATATGGCTCAGCACCGCTAAGTAAACATGGCCCAGCACCGCTAAGTAAACATGGCTCAGCACCGCTAAGTAAACATGGCTCAGCACCGCTAAGTAAACATGGCTCAGCACCGCTAAGTAAACATGGCCCAGCACCGCTAAGTAAACATGGCCCAGCACCGCTAAGTAAACATGGCCCAGCACCGCTAAGTAAACATGGCCCAGCACCGCTAAGTAAACATGGCCCAGCACCGCTAAGTAAACATGGCCCAGCACCGCTAAGTAAACATGGCCCAGCACCGCTAAGTAAACATGGCCCAGCACCGCTAAGTAAACATGGCCCAGCACCGCTAAGTAAACATGGCCCAGCACCGCTAAGTAAACATGGCCCAGCACCGCTAAGTAAACATGGCCCAGCACCGCTAAGTAAACATGGCCCAGCACCGCTAAGTAAACATGGCCCAGCACCGCTAAGTAAACATGGCCCAGCACCGCTAAGTAAACATGGCCCAGCACCGCTAAGTAAACATGGCCCAGCACCGCTAAGTAAACATGGCCCAGCACCGCTAAGTAAACATGGCCCAGCACCGCTAAGTAAACATGTCCCAGCACCGCTAAGTAAACATGGCCCAGCACCGCTAAGTAAACATGGCCCAGCACCGCTAAGTAAACATGGCCCAGCACCGCTAAGTAAACATGGCCCAGCACCGCTAAGTAAACATGGCCCAGCACCGCTAAGAAAACATGTCCCAGCACCGCTAAGTAAACATGGCTCAGCACCGCTAAGAAAACATGTCCCAGCACCGCTAAGAAAACATGTCCCAGCACCGCTAAGTAAACATGGCCCAGCACCGCTAAGAAAACATGTCCCAGCACCGCTAAGTAAACATGTCCCAGCACCGCTAAGAAAACATGTCCCAGCACCGCTAAGTAAACATGTCCCAGCACCGCTAAGTAAACATGTCCCAGCACCGCTAAGAAAACATGCCCCAGCACCGCTAAGAAAACATGTCCCAGCACCGCTAAGTAAACATGGTCCAGCACCGCTAAGTAAACATGTCCCAGCACCGCTAAGAAAACATGTCCCAGCACCGCTAAGAAAACATGTCCCAGCACCGCTAAGTAAACATGGCTCAGCACCGCTAAGAAAACATGTCCCAGCACCGCTAAGAAAACATGTCCCAGCACCGCTAAGTAAACATGGCCCAGCACCGCTAAGAAAACATGTCCCAGCACCGTTAAGTAAACATGGCCCAGCACCGCTAAGTAAACATGTCCCAGCACCGCTAAGTAAACATGTCCCAGCACCGCTAAGTAAACATGTCCCAGCACCGCTAAGTAAACATGGCCCAGCACCGCTAAGTAAACATGGCCCAGCACCGCTAAGTAAACATGTCCCAGCACCGCTAAGTAAACATGTCCCAGCACCGCTAAGTAAACATGTCCCAGCACCGCTAAGTAAACATGGCCCAGCACCGCTAAGAAAACATGTCCCAGCACCGCTAAGTAAACATGGCCCAGCACCGCTAAGTAAACATGTCCCAGCACCGCTAAGTAAACATGGCCCAGCACCGCTAAGTAAACATGGCCCAGCACCGCTAAGTAAACATGTCCCAGCACCGCTAAGTAAACATGTCCCAGCACCGCTAAGTAAACATGTCCCAGCACCGCTAAGTAAACATGGCCCAGCACCGCTAAGAAAACATGTCCCAGCACCGCTAAGAAAACATGTCCCAGCACCGCTAAGTAAAAATGCCCCAGCACCGCTAAGTAAACATGGCCCAGCACCGCTAAGTAAACATGCCCCAGCACCGCTAAGTAAACATGCGTCAGCACCGCTAAGTAAACATGTCCCAGCACCGCTAAGTAAACATGTCCCAGCACCGCTAAGTAAACATGTCCCAGCACCGCTAAGTAAACATGGCCCAGCACCGCTAAGAAAACATGCCCCAGCACCGCTAAGTAAACATGTCCCAGCACCGCTAAGAAAACATGTCCCAGCACCGCTAAGCAAACATGTCCCAGCACCGCTAAGTAAACATGGCCCAGCACCTCTAAGTAAACATGCCCCAGCACCGCTAAGTAAACATGGCCCAGCACCGCTAAGTAAACATGGCCCAGCACCGCTAAGTAAACATGGCCCAGCACCGCTAAGAAAACATGCCCCAGCACCGCTAAGAAAACATGTCCCAGCACCGCTAAGAAAACATGTCCCAGCACCGCTAAGCAAACATGTCCCAGCACCGCTAAGTAAACATGGCCCAGCACCGCTAAGTAAACATGGCCCCAGCACCGCTAAGTAAACATGTCCCAGCACGGCTAAGAAAACATGTCCCAGCACCGCTAAGAAAACATGTCCCAGCACCGCTAAGAAAACATGTCCCACCACCGCTAAGAAAACATGTCCCAGCACCGCTAAGAAAACATGTCCCAGCACCGCTAAGAAAACATGTCCCAGCACCGCTAAGAAAACATGTCCCAGCACCGCTAAGAAAACATGTCCCAGCACCGCTAAGAAAACATGTCCCAGCACCGCTAAGAAAACATGTCCCAGCACCGCTAAGAAAACATGTCCCAGCACCGCTAAGAAAACATGTCCCAGCACCGCTAAAAAACATGTCCCAGCACCGCTAAGAAAACATGTCCCAGCACCGCTAAGTAAACATGGCCCAGCACCGCTAAGTAAACATGGCCCAGCACCGCTAAGCCAGCACCGCTAAGTAAACATGGCCCAGCACCGCTAAGTAAACATGGCCCAGCACCGCTAAGTAAACATGCCCCAGCACCGCTAAGTAAACATGTCCCAGCACCGCTAAGTAAACATGGCCCAGCACCGCTAAGTAAACATGGCCCAGCACCGCTAAGTAAACATGTCCCAGCACCGCTAAGTAAACATGTCCCAGCACCGCTAAGCAAACATGTCCCAGCACCGCTAAGAAAACATGCCCCAGCACCGCTAAGTAAACATGCCCCAGCACCGCTAAGTAAACATGTCCCAGCACCGCTAAGCAAACATGTCCCAGCACCGCTAAGAAAACATGCCCCAGCACCGCTAAGTAAACATGCCCCAGCACCGCTAAGAAAACATGCCCCAGCACCGCTAAGTAAACATGGCCCAGCACCGCTAAGTAAACATGCCCCAGCACCGCTAAGAAAACATGGCCCAGCACCGCTAAGTAAACATGGCCCCAGCACCGCTAAGTAAACATGTCCCAGCACCGCTAAGAAAACATGCCCCAGCACCGCTAAGAAAACATGGCCCAGCACCGCTAAGTAAACATGGCCCCAGCACCGCTAAGTAAACATGTCCCAGCACCGCTAAGAAAACATGTCCCAGCACCGCTAAGTAAACATGTCCCAGCACCGCTAAGAAAACATGTCCCAGCACCGCTAAGAAAACATGTCCCAGCACCGCTAAGAAAACATGTCCCAGCACCGCTAAGAAAACATGTCCCAGCACCGCTAAGAAAACATGTCCCAGCACCGCTAAGAAAAAATGTCCCAGCACCGCTAAGTAAACATGTCCCAGCACCGCTAAGAAAACATGTCCCAGCACCGCTAAGTAAACATGTCCCAGCACCGCTAAGAAAACATGTCCCAGCACCGCTAAGAAAACATGTCCCAGCACCGCTAAGTAAACATGGCCCAGCACCGCTAAGAAAACATGCCCCAGCACCGCTAAGAAAACATGTCCCAGCACCGCTAAGTAAACATGTCCCAGCACCGCTAAGAAAACATGCCCCAGCACCGCTAAGTAAACATGTCCCAGCACCGCTAAGTAAACATGTCCCAGCACCGCTAAGTAAACATGTCCCAGCACCGCTAAGAAAACATGCCCCAGCACCGCTAAGAAAACATGTCCCAGCACCGCTAAGTAAACATGGCCCAGCACCGCTAAGAAAACATGGCCCAGCACCGCTAAGAAAACATGTCCCAGCACCGCTAAGTAAACATGGCCCAGCACCGCTAAGAAAACATGGCCCAGCACCGCTAAGTAAACATGGCCCAGCACCGCTAAGTAAACATGGCCCAGCACCGCTAAGTAAACATGGCCCAGCACCGCTAAGTAAACATGTCCCAGCACCGCTAAGAAAACATGTCCCAGCACCGCTAAGAAAACATGCCCCAGCACCGCTAAGAAAACATGCCCCAGCACCGCTAAGAAAACATGTCCCAGCACCGCTAAATAAACATGGCCCAGCACCGCTAAGAAAACATGGCCCAGCACCGCTAAGTAAACATGGCCCAGCACCGCTAAGCAAACATGGCCCAGCACCGCTAAGCAAACATGTCCCAGCACCGCTAAGCAAACATGTCCCAGCACCGCTAAGAAAACATGCCCCAGCACCGCTAAGTAAACATGCCCCAGCACCGCTAAGAAAACATGCCCCAGCACCGCTAAGTAAACATGGCCCAGCACCGCTAAGTAAACATGCCCCAGCACCGCTAAGAAAACATGGCCCAGCACCGCTAAGTAAACATGGCCCCAGCACCGCTAAGTAAACATGTCCCAGCACCGCTAAGAAAACATGCCCCAGCACCGCTAAGAAAACATGGCCCAGCACCGCTAAGTAAACATGGCCCCAGCACCGCTAAGTAAACATGTCCCAGCACCGCTAAGAAAACATGTCCCAGCACCGCTAAGTAAACATGTCCCAGCACCGCTAAGAAAACATGTCCCAGCACCGCTAAGAAAACATGTCCCAGCACCGCTAAGAAAACATGTCCCAGCACCGCTAAGAAAACATGTCCCAGCACCGCTAAGAAAACATGTCCCAGCACCGCTAAGAAAAAATGTCCCAGCACCGCTAAGTAAACATGTCCCAGCACCGCTAAGAAAACATGTCCCAGCACCGCTAAGTAAACATGTCCCAGCACCGCTAAGAAAACATGTCCCAGCACCGCTAAGAAAACATGTCCCAGCACCGCTAAGTAAACATGGCCCAGCACCGCTAAGAAAACATGCCCCAGCACCGCTAAGAAAACATGTCCCAGCACCGCTAAGTAAACATGTCCCAGCACCGCTAAGAAAACATGCCCCAGCACCGCTAAGTAAACATGTCCCAGCACCGCTAAGTAAACATGTCCCAGCACCGCTAAGTAAACATGTCCCAGCACCGCTAAGAAAACATGCCCCAGCACCGCTAAGAAAACATGTCCCAGCACCGCTAAGTAAACATGGCCCAGCACCGCTAAGAAAACATGGCCCAGCACCGCTAAGAAAACATGTCCCAGCACCGCTAAGTAAACATGGCCCAGCACCGCTAAGAAAACATGGCCCAGCACCGCTAAGTAAACATGGCCCAGCACCGCTAAGTAAACATGGCCCAGCACCGCTAAGTAAACATGGCCCAGCACCGCTAAGTAAACATGTCCCAGCACCGCTAAGAAAACATGTCCCAGCACCGCTAAGAAAACATGCCCCAGCACCGCTAAGAAAACATGCCCCAGCACCGCTAAGAAAACATGTCCCAGCACCGCTAAATAAACATGGCCCAGCACCGCTAAGAAAACATGGCCCAGCACCGCTAAGTAAACATGGCCCAGCACCGCTAAGTAAACATGGCCCAGCACCGCTAAGCAAACATGTCCCAGCACCGCTAAGCAAACATGTCCCAGCACCGCTAAGAAAACATGCCCCAGCACCGCTAAGTAAACATGCCCCAGCACCGCTAAGAAAACATGCCCCAGCACCGCTAAGTAAACATGGCCCAGCACCGCTAAGTAAACATGCCCCAGCACCGCTAAGAAAACATGGCCCAGCACCGCTAAGTAAACATGGCCCCAGCACCGCTAAGTAAACATGTCCCAGCACCGCTAAGAAAACATGCCCCAGCACCGCTAAGAAAACATGGCCCAGCACCGCTAAGTAAACATGGCCCCAGCACCGCTAAGTAAACATGTCCCAGCACCGCTAAGAAAACATGTCCCAGCACCGCTAAGTAAACATGTCCCAGCACCGCTAAGAAAACATGTCCCAGCACCGCTAAGAAAACATGTCCCAGCACCGCTAAGAAAACATGTCCCAGCACCGCTAAGAAAACATGTCCCAGCACCGCTAAGAAAACATGTCCCAGCACCGCTAAGAAAAAATGTCCCAGCACCGCTAAGTAAACATGTCCCAGCACCGCTAAGAAAACATGTCCCAGCACCGCTAAGTAAACATGTCCCAGCACCGCTAAGAAAACATGTCCCAGCACCGCTAAGAAAACATGTCCCAGCACCGCTAAGTAAACATGGCCCAGCACCGCTAAGAAAACATGCCCCAGCACCGCTAAGAAAACATGTCCCAGCACCGCTAAGTAAACATGTCCCAGCACCGCTAAGAAAACATGCCCCAGCACCGCTAAGTAAACATGTCCCAGCACCGCTAAGTAAACATGTCCCAGCACCGCTAAGTAAACATGTCCCAGCACCGCTAAGAAAACATGCCCCAGCACCGCTAAGAAAACATGTCCCAGCACCGCTAAGTAAACATGGCCCAGCACCGCTAAGAAAACATGGCCCAGCACCGCTAAGAAAACATGTCCCAGCACCGCTAAGTAAACATGGCCCAGCACCGCTAAGAAAACATGGCCCAGCACCGCTAAGTAAACATGGCCCAGCACCGCTAAGTAAACATGGCCCAGCACCGCTAAGTAAACATGGCCCAGCACCGCTAAGTAAACATGTCCCAGCACCGCTAAGAAAACATGTCCCAGCACCGCTAAGAAAACATGTCCCAGCACCGCTAAGAAAACATGTCCCAGCACCGCTAAGAAAACATGTCCCAGCACCGCTAAGAAAACATGTCCCAGCACCGCTAAGTAAACATGTCCCAGCACCGCTAAGAAAACATGTCCCAGCACCGCTAAGAAAACATGTCCCAGCACCGCTAAGAAAACATGTCCCAGCACCGCTAAGAAAACATGTCCCAGCACCGCTAAGAAAACATGTCCCAGCACCGCTAAGAAAACATGTCCCAGCACCGCTAAGAAAACATGTCCCAGCACCGCTAAGAAAACATGTCCCAGCACCGCTAAGTAAACATGGCCCAGCACCGCTAAGTAAACATGTCCCAGCACCGCTAAGTAAACATGTCAGCACCGCTAAGTAAACATGTCCCAGCACCGCTAAGTAAACATGGCCCAGCACCGCTAAGTAAACATGCCCCAGCACCGCTAAGTAAACATGCCCCAGCACCGCTAAGTAAACATGCCCCAGCACCGCTAAGTAAACATGGCCCAGCACCGCTAAGTAAACATGGCCCAGCACCGCTAAGTAAACATGTCCCAGCACCGCTAAGCAAACATGTCCCAGCACCGCTAAGAAAACATGCCCCAGCACCGCTAAGAAAACATGCCCCAGCACCGCTAAGTAAACATGGCCCAGCACCGCTAAGAAAACATGGCCCAGCACCGCTAAGAAAACATGGCCCAGCACCGCTAAGTAAACATGGCCCCAGCACCGCTAAGTAAACATGTCCCAGCACCGCTAAGAAAACATGTCCCAGCACCGCTAAGTAAACATGTCCCAGCACCGCTAAGTAAACATGCCCCAGCACCGCTAAGTAAACATGCCCCAGCACCGCTAAGTAAACATGTCCCAGCACCGCTAAGAAAACATGCCCCAGCACCGCTAAGAAAACATGTCCCAGCACCGCTAAATAAACATGGCCCAGCACCGCTAAGAAAACATGGCCCAGCACCGCTAAGTAAACATGGCCCAGCACCGCTAAGTAAACATGGCCCAGCACCGCTAAGTAAACATGTCCCAGCACCGCTAAGCAAACATGTCCCAGCACCGCTAAGAAAACATGCCCCAGCACCGCTAAGTAAACATGCCCCAGCACCGCTAAGAAAACATGCCCCAGCACCGCTAAGTAAACATGGCCCAGCACCGCTAAGTAAACATGCCCCAGCACCGCTAAGAAAACATGGCCCAGCACCGCTAAGTAAACATGGCCCCAGCACCGCTAAGTAAACATGTCCCAGCACCGCTAAGAAAACATGCCCCAGCACCGCTAAGAAAACATGTCCCAGCACCGCTAAGTAAACATGTCCCAGCACCGCTAAGAAAACATGTCCCAGCACCGCTAAGAAAACATGTCCCAGCACCGCTAAGTAAACATGGCCCAGCACCGCTAAGAAAACATGCCCCAGCACCGCTAAGAAAACATGTCCCAGCACCGCTAAGTAAACATGTCCCAGCACCGCTAAGAAAACATGCCCCAGCACCGCTAAGTAAACATGTCCCAGCACCGCTAAGTAAACATGTCCCAGCACCGCTAAGTAAACATGTCCCAGCACCGCTAAGAAAACATGCCCCAGCACCGCTAAGAAAACATGTCCCAGCACCGCTAAGTAAACATGGCCCAGCACCGCTAAGAAAACATGGCCCAGCACCGCTAAGAAAACATGGCCCAGCACCGCTAAGTAAACATGGCCCAGCACCGCTAAGAAAACATGGCCCAGCACCGCTAAGTAAACATGGCCCAGCACCGCTAAGTAAACATGGCCCAGCACCGCTAAGTAAACATGGCCCAGCACCGCTAAGTAAACATGTCCCAGCACCGCTAAGAAAACATGTCCCAGCACCGCTAAGAAAACATGTCCCAGCACCGCTAAGAAAACATGTCCCAGCACCGCTAAGTAAACATGTCCCAGCACCGCTAAGAAAACATGTCCCAGCACCGCTAAGAAAACATGTCCCAGCACCGCTAAGAAAACATGTCCCAGCACCGCTAAGAAAACATGTCCCAGCACCGCTAAGAAAACATGTCCCAGCACCGCTAAGAAAACATGTCCCAGCACCGCTAAGAAAACATGTCCCAGCACCGCTAAGAAAACATGTCCCAGCACCGCTAAGAAAACATGTCCCAGCACCGCTAAGAAAACATGTCCCAGCACCGCTAAGTAAACATGGCCCAGCACCGCTAAGTAAACATGTCCCAGCACCGCTAAGTAAACATGTCAGCACCGCTAAGTAAACATGTCCCAGCACCGCTAAGTAAACATGGCCCAGCACCGCTAAGTAAACATGCCCCAGCACCGCTAAGTAAACATGCCCCAGCACCGCTAAGTAAACATGGCCCAGCACCGCTAAGTAAACATGGCCCAGCACCGCTAAGTAAACATGTCCCAGCACCGCTAAGCAAACATGTCCCAGCACCGCTAAGAAAACATGCCCCAGCACCGCTAAGAAAACATGCCCCAGCACCGCTAAGTAAACATGGCCCAGCACCGCTAAGAAAACATGCCCCAGCACCGCTAAGAAAACATGGCCCAGCACCGCTAAGTAAACATGGCCCCAGCACCGCTAAGTAAACATGTCCCAGCACCGCTAAGAAAACATGTCCCAGCACCGCTAAGTAAACATGTCCCAGCACCGCTAAGTAAACATGCCCCAGCACCGCTAAGTAAACATGCCCCAGCACCGCTAAGTAAACATGTCCCAGCACCGCTAAGAAAACATGCCCCAGCACCGCTAAGAAAACATGTCCCAGCACCGCTAAATAAACATGGCCCAGCACCGCTAAGAAAACATGGCCCAGCACCGCTAAGTAAACATGGCCCAGCACCGCTAAGTAAACATGGCCCAGCACCGCTAAGTAAACATGGCCCAGCACCGCTAAGCAAACATGTCCCAGCACCGCTAAGAAAACATGCCCCAGCACCGCTAAGTAAACATGCCCCAGCACCGCTAAGAAAACATGCCCCAGCACCGCTAAGTAAACATGGCCCAGCACCGCTAAGTAAACATGCCCCAGCACCGCTAAGAAAACATGGCCCAGCACCGCTAAGTAAACATGGCCCCAGCACCGCTAAGTAAACATGTCCCAGCACCGCTAAGAAAACATGCCCCAGCACCGCTAAGAAAACATGGCCCAGCACCGCTAAGTAAACATGGCCCCAGCACCGCTAAGTAAACATGTCCCAGCACCGCTAAGAAAACATGTCCCAGCACCGCTAAGTAAACATGTCCCAGCACCGCTAAGTAAACATGCCCCAGCACCGCTAAGTAAACATGCCCCAGCACCGCTAAGTAAACATGTCCCAGCACCGCTAAGAAAACATGCCCCAGCACCGCTAAGAAAACATGTCCCAGCACCGCTAAGTAAACATGGCCCAGCACCGCTAAGAAAACATGCCCCAGCACCGCTAAGTAAACATGTCCCAGCACCGCTAAGAAAACATGTCCCAGCACCGCTAAGAAAACATGTCCCAGCACCGCTAAGAAAACATGTCCCAGCACCGCTAAGAAAACATGTCCCAGCACCGCTAAGAAAAAATGTCCCAGCACCGCTAAGTAAACATGGCCCAGCACCGCTAAGAAAACATGTCCCAGCACCGCTAAGTAAACATGGCCCAGCACCGCTAAGTAAACATGTCCCAGCACCGCTAAGTAAACATGTCCCAGCACCGCTAAGAAAACATGTCCCAGCACCGCTAAGAAAACATGTCCCAGCACCGCTAAGAAAACATGTCCCAGCACCGCTAAGAAAACATGTCCCAGCACCGCTAAGAAAACATGTCCCAGCACCGCTAAGAAAACATGTCCCAGCACCGCTAAGAAAACATGTCCCAGCACCGCTAAGAAAACATGTCCCAGCACCGCTAAGTAAACATGCCCCAGCACCGCTAAGAAAACATGCCCCAGCACCGCTAAGTAAACATGTCCCAGCACCGCTAAGTAAACATGCCCCAGCACCGCTAAGTAAACATGTCCCAGCACCGCTAAGAAAACATGCCCCAGCACCGCTAAGAAAACATGCCCCAGCACCGCTAAGTAAACATGGCCCAGCACCGCTAAGAAAACATGTCCCAGCACCGCTAAGAAAACATGTCCCAGCACCGCTAAGAAAACATGTCCCAGCACCGCTAAGAAAACATGGCCCAGCACCGCTAAGAAAACATGTCCCAGCACCGCTAAGTAAACATGTCCCAGCACCGCTAAGAAAACATGCCCCAGCACCGCTAAGTAAACATGCCCCAGCACCGCTAAGTAAACATGTCCCAGCACCGCTAAGAAAACATGCCCCAGCACCGCTAAGAAAACATGTCCCAGCACCGCTAAGTAAACATGGCCCAGCACCGCTAAGAAAACATGCCCCAGCACCGCTAAGAAAACATGTCCCAGCACCGCTAAGTAAACATGTCCCAGCACCGCTAAGTAAACATGCCCCAGCACCGCTAAGTAAACATGTCCCAGCACCGCTAAGAAAACATGCCCCAGCACCGCTAAGTAAACATGTCCCAGCACCGCTAAGAAAACATGTCCCAGCACCGCTAAGAAAACATGTCCCAGCACCGCTAAGAAAACATGTCCCAGCACCGCTAAGTAAACATGTCCCAGCACCGCTAAGTAAACATGGCCCAGCACCGCTAAGAAAACATGTCCCAGCACCGCTAAGAAAACATGTCCCAGCACCGCTAAGTAAACATGGCCCAGCACCGCTAAGAAAACATGCCCCAGCACCGCTAAGAAAACATGTCCCAGCACCGCTAAGTAAACATGTCCCAGCACCGCTAAGTAAACATGCCCCAGCACCGCTAAGTAAACATGTGTCAGCACCGCTAAGAAAACATGGCCACAGAAAGAAAAAAAATCAAAGAAAAAAATAGTAATGCCAATGAGATAAAGGGGCATGAATACAATTCTAAATTATGTTTCTATTGCAAAGTAATATGTGAATACATTTTTTGTGTTAACACACACCATGTATAAGTTATATAAGAGACAATTCTGATGGTATTTTAGTCCTCAGATCTTTACGGTATTCAATGTATCCGTTGAATCTTTCATAATGTACATTTTTCTATTAGCAATGTTTCCCAATCTCTCTGATCCAATGCTGTTAACAAATACTCCATATCCTAGAAAACAGTCCTGAATTTGTCATTTCTTTATAATCAGATGGTTGCCTGGGACCATGCCAACACATCTGCATAAATCATATAATATATTAAGAATAGCACATGCAGAGCACGTGTTTCCATTTACTATGGCATGATAAATACAGTGAGACATGTACCATGCAGTAAAACACTCACCACCATCGAATGACTGGAGCCCAATGGGTTGTGTGACCTACGTAAAGTAAATATATTAACTCAGAAGTGAAGAAAGTCACATAGGAAACAGACGCCCCTATTAGATAGCTTAGCCCACAATGAATGATACTTTAACTTTACGCCCTTTCCTCTGTTGCTCGACTGCTAAAACTCTGACCCAGGCCCTCATTCTCTCCCATCTTGATTACTGTAACCTCCTGCTGTCCGGCCTTCCTGCCTCTCACCTGTCTCCCCTACAATCTATCCTAAACGCTGCTGCCAGAATCACTCTACTCTTTCCTAGATCTGTCTCAGCATCTCCCCTCATGTAATCCCTCTCCTGGCTTCCGATCAAATCCCGCATCTCACACTCCATTCTTCTCCTCACTTTTAAAGCTTTACACTCTTCTGCCCCTCCTTACATCTCAGCCCTAATTTCTCGCTATGCACCGTCCAGACTCTTGCTTTATCTCAAGGATATCTTCTTTCTACCCCCTTTGTATCTAAAGCTCTCTCCTGCCTTAAACCTTTTTCACTGACTGCCCCACACCTCTGGAATGCCCTTCCCCTCAGTACCCGACTAGCACCCTCTCTATCCACCTTTAAGACCCACCTTAAGACACATTTGCTTAAAGAAGCGTATGAATAGCACTGGGACTAATACTGGACACATGATACATAAAGCTTGGCCCCCTGCAGACGCACTTACCAGAATTCCCTCCTACTGTCTCTGTACGTTCTCCCTACCTACCAATTAGACTGTAAGCTCCTCGGAGCAGGGACTCTTCTTCCTTAATGTTACTTTTATGCCTGTAGCACTTATTCCCATGACCTGTTATTTATACTATGTGTTATTTATTTGATTACCACGTGTATTACTTCTGTGAAGCGCTATGTACATTAATGACGCTATATAAATAAAGACATACAATACAACTTCCTTTCATGTGTTGTTAACTGTGTGTTACTCCCCCCCCCCCCCCCCCCCATACCATATCGAACAGTGGCCACACAGAACAGACCTCCTAGCAACATCTCAGATTGCAGCTATGGTAGGTTATTTGGCTCATTGCATTATGTACCTAATGAAAAGCCAGCAAATGAAACTAAATGATGAGTACATAGTGCAGACCCTTTGGGTGATAACATAATTTACTTCAGCTTCTGGCTTTTCTCCATTGTGCCAATTTTTCTGTTAGCATTTCATTAGATTAGATTAGTATCTTGACAAGTACGAGGCACTTGAAGCATGATTGCTGGGTCTGCATGTGCACTGGATTTAGCACGATCGTTCCTCCAGCATGCAGTCATTTCAATATGTCTCTGTCTGGTCTCTGCAGCTCTATCCTTTTTCTCCATCCCATTGTTTCCTTTGCTCCACTTTAACCACATTAGTATCCTCCTGTAATTACTTTCTCCCTTCCTTTTTATCCTTCTGTGCCCACTGTCTGTTTGGCTCTTGCGCCCGCCCTGTAAGAGGCATGAAATCTTTACCAAAGACAACAGAGATTAGTTAAAACCAAAGCACATATTTGCAGTGACAACCAAAGATCTGTGTCCTTAAGTGGAAGAATGAAACATTAACTAGGATCCCCTCTGACCCTCTCTCTCCACCCGTCCGCCCCCAGACGCACGTTCACACACATCACATGCCCGACTGACCGTGAACAGCAGCTCCCTGTTGTAAAAGGGGTTGTAATGAGGGATAAACAATTTTGCCACCTGCTGTTTTTGGACTGGCCCCTAATGTGTCACACCATCCAAGGTGAAGGGGTCAGTGGTAACATCCAGCTGCCTGCCATCCACCGAGAAATAACAATTAGTTCACAAGTAAAAGTTCACAGGCCGCAGCCCTCAGAAAACAACTCTAAGTGGGACGAGAAATATGTAGGCGTCTCGTTGTCCTCACGCAGAAGAAACATTATTGGTACCAGACTAGAATTTATAGTCTTAACTTAAACAGATGGAACATAGTTTTCAGTATTCTGGAGCTCTAGAGAAGCTTTAAGTTAGGTACCTAACAAGTGATGGAAGACAACTGACTTGTCCGGTGTATCCAGAAATGGATATACTCCAGAAAATGCTAATAATCCAGCAGTCCAAAAATGGATCAAGTATGATCCAGCAAGAACGACTATATGACCGTTCAGAAAATAGAATAAAATCAAACCGGAAGGTGCATAGTACAGTCCCGAGGAGAGCATCAGATGTTGCGGTGGAGTTCCAGATGGCGATGAGGAAGTGGATATCAGGACATGAAAATACAAGATGGCAGAAAGAACATAGTGTAATACTGTATTAACTTGTGTGCAATGACAGGGGTTAACAAACTAAGGGAAAGGGATGGGGAAGGAAGGAACTGGCAGACGAGGGAAACCTTGGACTGACAAACAATGTGAAAACGTAATGCCATTTATTAAAAAAATCTCCTCAGAGTAATTTTATAAAAAAACAATTGCTGAGAAGGTAACGATGTGCAGGTCGTCCCTGGCAAAATTAGAATCCTACTTACTAGAAGTAGGTCAACAACAAGCAAGGAGTGCTGATAGTACGCTGGTGCTGCTCTGCGTACGTGCTGAGGAAGCGACGCAAGTCGCGCAATGCGAAGGGTCAAAGGTCATGTTCTCAGCACGTACGCAGAGCAGCAGACGCGCATACACGGACACGCTTGTGACGTTCTCTCATCAGCGCCGGACAAGTCACTTGTTTTCCATATATGTTTACCTGGTCTGATCAATCAGAGGACTATTTCTGGCTGTCCCAATTATATACATTCACCAGATATATTTACTATATATTCACAGTAGTTTATGACAAAACACTGCCCTTTAGGCCAACCGTTCATTATATGAGGGCTGTTTTTTAATAAAAAAAATGATTACATCAGCAATAGCGCTTTGCACTTTACAGTATATTGTTTTCACCTAACAAGTGAGCCAATAAAACGGAGGGTGAAGTATATACAGGAATCCCTCCATATACTGAACAGATAACGTTCCTGAAAAATTGTCTGTAAAGTGAAATTCTGTATATCGAACCCTATTTTGCCATTCACTTCCATTATATAACTGAAGGTGTGTTCCAACGGAAAAGGAATTTAGCCCCAAGATACTGTATAATAAAATCACACTTAAGAATGCAGACAACCTTTTTAAAGCACATATATATTGGGAAATCGAGAATAGTATGATAAAATAATAATAATTGTAAAAAGGAAGAGCGTGAGAAAACAAGTTAAGTATGAAATGCGTGCACAAATGACCTAGGGTCGTTTGAACGCGCTAGTACAAGTGACAGACGGTGACATGTGCAGAACGGGGGCTGCCCATGTCGCTCATGCGCAGAACGGGGGTTGCAGAAGTCACAATAGAACAGGGAAAACCCGGGCGCTCCCTCCGAAGAGAATAATAAATGGGATAAATGAAAAAAAATGTTTTTACAACCTTAAAACTGTTGTGCAAGGGTCCCCTCAGTGACGTCGTCTCTCCTATGTCTTTGACCCCAATAGGATCTATCCAGGATCCTTGTAAGTACAGGGATACAGGAAAAAAGGGGAGCACAGGTAGAGGGATGGTGTTGTAATGTATAATATTATGATATATAAAACCTCTGATAAAACTCTAATAAAAGGTATCTTTGTGGTCTTCTTTTCTTCCTCTTTTTCTTTTTCCTCTGTAGTGGTGTATTTTTTCTTCCCTTTTCTTCTCAGGTCCAGTGGAATTCTTCGATTCGCCGACGACTTTTCCTTCAGGCGTCACCCTCAAGGCAAACAGATAGATATACACATGTATGAGCAATATGGCAAATACCAGTGATATACAATGACCAGCTGTGATATGAAACAACAAAATAAATACAGTCACTCACACGGCCCAGTGTGAGTGCAACCTGTGGGGGAAGTATCTTTTCTTTGTCACACGTGGCTAACGTATCCAATACATATAGCCAATATTTAATGGACGCGTGAGTGGTGAACAGTGATGGGTAATGATAAATATAATAAATATAAAGTATGATACTCACACGGCCTCGTGTGAGTAAACACACATAAGGGTATCTCTAAATGGTGGGTGTTGATTGGAAATAATAAATATAGAAGATGATACTCACACGGCCTTGTGTGAGAAAACACACATAAAGGTATCTCTGGTGACTTCAATGTTGATATCCCAGCAAGGGGAGAGAGGCTAGACGTTCCTCCCTTTTAGTAATGAAACAGAGGGTAGTTTCAAATGAACAGTAATGGCTTTTATTAAAGTTTAAAAACATTAAAAAAATAGAACATGAAGTATTAAAAACGAAAGAAAACAAATAAATCAAATAGAATGATGCAGCCAGTCTATAGGAAGATGAATCGCAGGGGTCAATGCACGCAGCTAGCTAACTCCGCGTCCGGATATGCTGCTGCGTTGCTCTGTCTCCTACTCCTCGACGGTGGCTGAAAATTTCCAAAAACACTGACAAAGAGCAACGCGTTTCGCCACTTTGCGGGCTTCCTCAGGCTCCGTAGATTGGGAGATAAGGCTAATACCGGTATAAGTACTGCTGGTAGCCAATCCCCTGTTTTGTCAGTGAAATTGCAATTCATTAGATGATTAAATACTCGTTGATTACTCCCCCAATGTCTTTGGTGAATAGAAACTCCATTGGAAATACCCCTCTTAGGTGCCGACATTGATATATACCTGGGGAACATATAATGTTGTCCCACTGGGGAGTACATTTAAAAAAGCAATGCTTATTCTAAGAATCAATAAATACAATATTAGTGCTGTCCGAATATCAGACACTTGTGAGCTGTGCAATTAGATAGTTTATTCTAATGTGACTTGTAAGAGTCTAGAAACGTGAATGTGAATCAGGTAAAGAAGGTCTGAGTGTGTCCCTGTTTGTACACACATTTAAAAGTGAGTGTATTTCACAATCCTATTGTTTATGTCGAAAAAACATAAACACATAACAACAAAATAAAGAGGAACAATTGGTGTCTCTATGTGAATCCTAAATAAAGGTGTAAAATATACATATATTGTGATATGTTTAATCCTTATGTGCAAAATTATACAAATAAAACTTGTTAAAAATAAAATGTGTGTGCACATATATGTGCAAGTATGTGCATGATTAGAAAATAACCTCTACACATGGTACTTTAAAAGCCAAAGAGAATTAATATTAATTCATATTATCGTTTAGTTTCATGTTCTGTGTATTTGAAAAAACTTTTTTAATGCTAATTTAACAAATTCAAAAAAAGTGTGAATTGAATCTGGATATCATCTAATGTAATATCCCATGCATATAGAATAAATATAAAATAATCAGGCAAGGTATGCTACCAAGTTAACAATATGCAAAAACGAGTATAAAAATACATGTGATAAAGGTACATATTCAGAATTTACATCTTTAGTAGTCAAGGCATACAGAAACATTTCTGATCAAATATAAATCATTTGTGGTATGTCCCTGGATCTGAAAAGAGTCAGAGGAGAACAAAATAAATAGGCACATATAAACAAACTGCATTGTATGTTGTGCACATATCTTAAAAATCCCAACTCTAGTGTTAGGATTTGCTGGATTGGTAGACCATAATAATGTCTGGGAAGAAAGGAGAAGGGATTGTTCTGGGGTTTTTTTCTTAGAGATGAACAGAATTCAAAACTATAGAAATGCCCCCAGGTCTATATCTATATTCATTCCTCGGGGGGTCAAAGTTTTAAGCTTGTAGATCCAGTACGTTTCCCTTTGACACAGTTTCTGGAATCTGTCTCCACCCCTCCAGTGTTGATCTACTCTCTCGATCCCTTTGAAACTGAGACTCTCTGGATTTCCTTCGTGAAACAAACTAAAATGTCTTGAGACACTATGTGTTAAGACCTGCTTGCGTATGTTACCCATGTGCTCCAAAATGCGTACCCTCAAAGGTCTCGAGGTACGTCCTACATATTGGAGACCACATGGGCAAGCAAGCAGGTATACCACAAAATCTGTGCGGCAGCTAATTGCATTTTTGATTTTAAATTGTTCTTTAGTTGCATTAGAGCTGAAAGTTGCCTTGTCTCCTTTCATCGCTTGTTTGCACGTTTTGCAGCTAATGCAGTTAAAAAAAACAATTGGGGGAGGTAGCCAGTTTTGGGTGTTGCTGACTATTTCTCTCCTAAATGTACTTGGTGCAAGCTGTGACTTCATGCGCGGTGCTTTTCTATAAATCACCTTTGGTACTGAAGGAATATGTCCTCTTAGAATAGGGTCTAACTGTACTATGTGCCAATGTTTTTGTATGATGTTTTTCACTTTGACGGCGTCTGTACTATACGTAGTAATAAATGCTGATGTATACGTAGTGTCTTTTCTTTTCAATGATGGTTTAAGAAAATCCTCTCTTTGGATCTGATTGGTTTTATCTATAGCCGCATTTATCAGTTGTGGCTTATAACCTCGTTCTAAGAATCTATCTTTTAGTTTGTTTGTTTGTTCTCTGAAAACCTCCATGTCTGTACAATTTCTCTTTATCCTTCTAAATTGGCCTAAGGGGATATTGTTAAGCCATCTCGGATGATGGCAGCTCGAAGTTAATGAGAAATTATTTGCATCTGTGTGTTTAAAAAAGGTTTTGGTTTTGAATTCTTTGTATATGGTGAGGTCGAGGAAATTAATAGCGTCTTTGCTATGTTCTGATGTGAACATTAAGTTAACCTGGTTATTGTTAATGTATTGGATGAATTCTTTTAATGTCTCTTCATTCCATTTCCCGTTTTGTGTAAGGGAGCCGATACCAGATATGATCGGTCTCCCTGGAGGGGCTTCTAAACATTTATGAATCTTCGGTAAGAAGTAGAAGATGGGTAAAATAGGTTTTTCTTGATGAATATAACCCCATTCTTTCTTATTTTATATCCCCAAAGTTTTGCCCCTATCAAGGATTAAATCAAGTTCCTGTTTGTGTTGTTGGGTTGGGTTCCTATTTAATTTTTGGTAGGTATTTTCATCTCCCAAAATTCGTCCTGCCTCTTGTAAGTAATACTCAGTATCCATCACTACCACGCCCCCGCCTTTATCGGCTGGCTTGATAGTGATAGATCTGTCCTCCATTAGTTTTTTAAGAGCCTCTTTTTCTTCCTTTTTGAGGTAATCCCTAGGATGTTTTTTGTTTTCTGCGAGTTTCTCTAAATCATCGGATACTAATTGATGATAAACTTCCAGGTGGTGACCCTTGCTGTTGCTTGGGTAAAATTTAGATTTTTCTCGTAGATCAGAATGAGTGAAATTGTTGGTTGAATCATCTAATTGTGATTTTATTAGCCCCAAGAGTCTCCCTGCTCTGAGCGTCTTTGTTGAGAAAAAAACGCTTCATGGTTAATTGTCTTAGGAACTTATTTGCGTCCAGAAACATATTGAAGCCGCTCGCTTTCGTAGATGGGGCAAAATTGAGGCCTCTAGCTATCAAACTTTGTTGGGTGTCGGTGAGTGTGGTTTTACTAATATTAAACACTCCCCTCACCTCATTTGTTTCTTTTTGTTGCTTCCTTCTGCCCCTTTTTCCTCTCTTTCTCTTTTCCCTTGTTGTCTCTCCTCTATATCGACATTCACCAAAGGGTCGCACTGATTTTTGATTAGTGTGTGGTGCGGAGGGCTTTGTTCTAAAAAAGCTACAGTACTATTTTGTTTAGTTCTCTCCCAGACTGGGCTTCTGATTGGGGATCTGCTAGCATATCTTCTATGTCCTGTTTCCCTGTCCTTCAGAAGTATACCTCTTAGTAGCACAAAAAACAGGTGACTGCTACCACAGTGGATGCAAGGAGACCAGTAGTACACAAGTAGTGTCTACTTACACATGAAAATGTAAAAAACAGCATGAGAGACTGGTAGCATAAAAATCGCAGGAACCGTGGCAATGCTAGATAGCTATTCACCCAATTGCTAATGCTTGGTGTACTCAATAGTAGCCCGGTTACTGCTATAATTACTCGTTTCAGATAAATGCTAGTTTACAGCTCCGTGTAGAGGAGCTTGTGTGGGACTGGACGCGCTCCGATCACGAGCGTTGGTCCCGCCCCCTTGACGTTATGACGTCACTACCTTTATGTGTGTTTTCTCACACAAGGCCGTGTGAGTATCATCTTCTATATTTATTATTTCCAATCAACACCCACCATTTAGAGATACCCTTATGTGTGTTTACTCACACGAGGCCGTGTGAGTATCATACTTTATATTTATTATATTTATCATTACCATTCACTGTTCACCACTCACGCGTCCATTAAATATTGGCTATATGTATTGGATATGTTAGCCACGTGTGACAAAGAAAAGATACTTCCCCCACAGGTTGCACTCACACTGGGCCGTGTGAGTGACTGTATTTATTTGTTGTTTCATATCACAGCTGGTCATTGTATATCACTGGTATTTGCCATATTGCTCATACATGTGTATATCTATCTGTTTGCCTTGAGGGTGACGCCTGAAGGAAAAGTCGTCGGCGAATCGAAGAATTCCACTGGACCTGAGAAGAAAAGGGAAGAAAAAATACACCACTACAGTGGAAAAAGAAAAAGAGGAAGAAAAGAAGACCACAAAGATACCTTGATGTGATAGCATTTACACAAGGCCGTGTAAGTGTGTTTGCATTTTTATTACTCCCATTACCTTTTATTAGAGTTTTATCAGAGGTTTTATATATCATAATATTATACATTACAACACCATCTCTCTACCTGTGCTCCCCCTTTTTTCCTGTATCCTTGCAGAAGTCACGCATGCGCAGAACGGTTGTCGCTCTTGCACAGATGGAGGTTGCGCATGCGCAGAAGGGGAAATTCGGCGAGGAGAGCGAGTGAAGCGTTGCAGAAGGGGAATCCTCGTACCATCTAGAGGACTGCAGCTAGACGTTGTCCGGAGCCCTATTACTGCACCAGAGACTCAAGCACAGCTTCTTCCCTCATATACATTGCTTGTTGTACATGTACAAAGTGTGAGTACTTGGTGTACATGTTTTACACTAAATTTGTCTATATTGGTTTGCACTATGTCTCCTTTTCTCTTATTTTGAGGGGAAATCCATATTCACCTATACAAGTAGTAACGCTGAAACCAACCTTGGAGAAGGCTCTGTACTTATCTGCCCCTGGAAACCACAAGTATTAGTTGCATAAAGAAGAAACACACTAGCCACTGATTGGAGGAGCCTTATTATTATCAACCTTCTTGTAAGTGGGCCGACATATGAGCCAAGAATAGAGCCACATTATCTTCATTAACATACCCAGTATACACTATGGGGCCCTTGCACTAAGCGTTCATAAGTCACTTATCGAGCGCTTATCGCCCAAAAGGCCTACAGCTATTCTGTAAGCGGTGATAAGTGGGCGATAAAAGGCTGAATCGCCCCAAAAATTTGGTTAAAAAAATAAAATTGCAGAGTGAGCGGCGATAAGCCACTTGGTGATAAGCCACTTATCGACGCTTTTCGTCAGGTTCATAAACTCGAGCAATTCTAGTAGCAGGGATTAGGTTATCGACGCCTATCGCGGCTCTAGAATGGCAAATTTCTGTCAAAATCATCAAGCCAGGAAAATTTGGCGTGAAGGTGTTGGAAACCTGCAGAGAAGCGGCGAGACGGGACTTAGAAAAAAAATGCATTTTTCCTGCATCGGATTGATGCCGGGAGTCTCCAGAGCTGATACCCATTAATATCCCCACCGGAGGCACCCAGAGCCCATGTAATAAAAATGGATTTACGGTTAACTTCATTACCTTAGCGGATAACCGCTAAGGCAATGAAGGGGTTAAAACCGAGGGCCTAATACCCCCCCACCCACCCCCGCTACCCACAATAAACATTACAAAATTTAATAACCAACAATACACAACCCACCTCCTGTACCCCCACATAAAACCATTATTTATTTATTTTAACTCAGGATTGATCCCAGAGGCCCGCGGGTGGTCCCCACGGGTGTCTGTGGGTCCATGAGTCCTCCTGGCGTGTGGTACCAATCCTGTTGGAAAAATAAATGTGGCCTACATTTCAATAAATACAGCTCCCCCCCACCAAATACATACAGTACAGTAATGTGCAAACAAACTATTATCCAGATATGGATAATAGCTCATTTGCCCATTATTAAAACAAACATTAGCAAGTCAGCAATAATTATGTAAATAAAAACCTTTCCACTTACCCCTGCCATTATTAAGGGCGTCCTTGTCAGCATACTGCAGGGCCATGTCCTCCGTTGCCAGAAAGAATACATGAAATAAAACAATCTAATTGCCCCTAACCCCTTAACCACCTTTGCGGTTAATAACCACTATAGTAATTAAGGAGTTAACCCCGTCCCCTGCTCATCACACGGGAGGCCTAAGCACCCACCCCGGACCCACTATAACCACCCTGTACCCATTGATTGGCATAGTGATACATCATAAGCAACAAAAAAAGGTAGCGCTAATAAGAATAACCTGGTAATGGCCAGCAGCCTGGGATATAACTCTGACACCCAAGGTCAGATATGAACTGGATAGAAAAGTTATATCTATGGCGCTTGGCCCCAAGTATTACTGAATAAAAAAAGGATATATGCAGCCAGATGAAAGGTGAAGTATGGGGACATTCTTCATGGTGTGTTTTTATTTTTTCACTGTAATATCAGTTGTTATATTAAATGCTTTTATTATCATTCCAGTCATCTGCCTGTCTCAGCCATTGTCAGTCCCAGTGTTTGTTAGTGGTGCTATATGTTTTTTGTTAAGTTACTGTGTTACACTGTTTGTTTTTATATTTTTTTCATGATTGACCGTCTACACGAGGAGAGCCCAAGTGGACTTCACCTTTCATCTGGCTGCATATATCCTTTTTTTATTCAGTAATACTTGGGGCCAAGCGCCATAGATATAACTTTTCTTTCCATAGTGATACATCATACCCATATACTCTGGGCAAGATAAGCCACTATACCACTCAATTGTCACCCTAATAAAAAGACATTAAGGCCCAAAAGACACAACAATAAAAAAAAAACAAGCACCTAAACCACAATTCAATAATTTAAAACACTAGCCAACAAATTGTGTTAGTAAAAGCACTAAACAACAAACAATTAAAGCATTGAAACTAGTAGCCAACAAATCAATTAATCAATAAAACAACTAGCCAAAACACCAATTAAAAGCAGGAGCCAACACAAGAAATAATTAATTAAAAATGGTAATCAATCTGATCCAAACATATAAAAAAGCCAGCAAAATGTCAAACAATTAAATCCAAAACAAACCGAAATTGAAAAAAAAAATCACAATAGTGTATAAAACAAGCATTTGCCAAACAAAACATTGCCCTAAAGAGGCACAGATTAATACATTATCAGTCAATGGACAACTGTGGTAAAAAATAGGAAGCAAAACAAGAATAGGCAGGGTAGCAGGAAGCTTTGAGGTAAGCACACAATACGTAAACAGGATTTATGCTCAACCAGTTTGCCAGAGGCCTGGCTGAGCAAATAAAGCACAAGCAACCAATGGAGAAGGAGCAGGAGGGTGTGAGCAATCAGTAGTTAGATGTAAGATATCCTTTGATAGGCTGGAGAGGGATGCACTGCAGGTGTGGAGCAGCTGATGAAGGTTGCCTGCGCATTGGTAGCGCGTGATGCGCACTGCCTGTGTCGTCACGTAGGCGGGACCTGGAATCTGGACTTGGTGCGTCTCCCATCAAGGCGGTGCGGAGCCTGCACGCCGGTTGCGGCTGACGCACGCCACCCGTGACGTCGCGGGACGCATCACGGGGGCGGGCCTAAGCCCGATCCTGACATTACCTGAGTTCAAAAGGATGTGATATTATCCTTTAAAGTGACGTCACATCCTTTTAAACTCAGGTAACCTATCTCATGGTACAGTAACCAATGGGATTGTCTTCAATCCCATTGGCTATAATACCATTTGATATAGCCATGTGGGTTGAAGGATGTGACGTACCTCCCTTGGAGATGACGTCACATCCTTCAACAAAAAAAAAAAAAAGAGGCGGGCACATAATACAGCGTCTAATCAGATTGGAGCTGTACCATCTGACCCAAAAATATGACGTTATAGACCATATTTAAGGCCTTGACGTCTCATTTTACATCAAGATGCCGACGAGACAGTTAGGATCTACTATTGGGTTTTTTGAATTAACAGATGAAGAAAGAAGATGAAGAAAAGCAAGAAATAATTACAGATCAAGAAAGAAGGAGGTGTTAGAAGGTCATAGAAAGAAATATTTGTTTACCTGGTCCGGATCTTCATGGGGAATGGCATCGGATTGAGTTGGATGACGTCGCGGTACGAGAGCTTCCTGATACCCCAGGATTCGGAGGGCCAACGCTTCTAAAGTTAAGTTACATATTGAATATATGTCAATGTATTTTTTTGCAGGTTTTTGGATTGGATCTTGTTTAATTTATGTTTTCATTGCCCATTGACTGATAATGTATTAATCTGTGCCCATTTAGGGCAATGTTTTTTTTGGCAAAGGCTTGTTTTATATTGTGGTTTTTTTCGATTTCAGTTTATGTTTTGGATTTAATTGTTTGACATTTTGCTGGCTTGTTTATATCTTTGGATCGGATTGATTACCATTTTAAATTAATTATTTATTGTGTTGGCTCCTGCTTTTAATTGGTGTTTTGGCTAGTTGTTTTATTGATTAATTAATTTGTTGGTAACTACTTTCAATTCTTTAATTGTTTTGTTGGTTAGTGTTTTTATTAATACAATTTGTTGGCTAGTGTTTTTAATTATTGAATTGTGGTGTTTAGGTGGTTTTTTTTTATTGTGTCTTTTGGGCCTTAATGTCTTTTTATTAGGGTGACTATTGAGTGGTATAGTGGATGTATCACTATGCCAATCAATGGGTACAGTGGGTCCGGGGTGGATGCTTAGGTCTCCCGGGTGGCGGGAATTACTATTACTATTAATTACTATAGGTTAACCGCTAGATGATTAAGGGGTTAGGTGCCATTAGATTCTTTTATTTCATGTATTCTTTCTGGGAATGGAGGACATGGCCCTGCAGTATGCTAACGAGGACACCCCTCATAATGGCAGGGGTAAGTGGAAAGGTTTTTATTTACATAATTATTGCTGACTTGCTAATGTTTGTTTTAATAATGGGAAAATGAGCTATTATCCATATCTGGATAATAGTTAGTTTGCACATTACTGTGGGGGGGGGGGGGGAGGGGGAAGGTGTATTTATTGAAATGTCGGCCACATTTATTTTTTTTACAACAGGATTGGTACCGCACGCCATCGGGGACCACCCGAGGACCCCCGGATGCCCATGGGAACCACCTGAGGACCCATGGACGCCTATGTGAACCACCCGAGGACCCCTGGATACCCGTGGGAACCACCTGAGGGCCCCCAGACACCCGTGGGAACCACCTGAGGGCCCCCAGACACCCGTGGGAACAACTCAGGGACCCCCAGAAACCCGCAGGGACCACCTGGAGGCCCACGGATACCCGCGGGGACCACCCAGAGACCCCTGCAGGGCTCTGGTATGAATCCTGTGTCAAACAAAATAAATGATGGTTTCATGTGGGAGCAAAGGGGGTGGGTTGTGTATTGGTGATTCTAACATATTGTAATGTTTATTGGGGGCAGAGGGGTGATGAAGGGCCAAGTCCCCGCTTCACTCACCCCCTCTGCCCTCAATAAAGCAGATATTGTGCTTTCACCCCTTGATTGCCTTAGCGGTTATACGCTAAAGGTAATGAAGCTGCTTTAATGTAATTTTTATTAATAGTGTGCGGGAGCAGGGGGTCTCCTGAGCTGAACCGCATTGATTTCAGCCTCGGGGACCCCCTGCTTCCCGAGTTACAGGCCCCGTTATGGGGTGCTGGTATCGCCTCGCGTCACGTGACCGTGGGAATCAAATGCATAAGAGATACTGCACCCTATAACGAGGGCTGTATCTCAGGAAGCATGGGGTCCCCGGATCTAAAATCAACACGGTTCTGCTCATCTACAGTAGTAGTATAATGCATATTTAAAAATATTAATTTCGGTCGATATTCGCGCAGGGAGGTGTGGCTCTGTCTCCCTGCAGCAGAAAGAACTCGCCGGGTAAAGCCTTTTCAGAGAGGCGATCTTCACGCCGCTAGCTACTCGCCCCGGTTTGTGAATTTTGCTATCAAAGGTAATCAATGCTTTCTGAAATCGTGATAGCAACGCTCACAAAACGACGATTTAAATGGCCTGGCGATTTTATTTATGAACCTTTAGTGCATAGAACCCTATATTATTTTTCTCTTTTTTGGTGTGATCCTGCTCCTTCTGGATTTTGGAGGAGTGACGTTTGAATAGGAGGACTTTTGGAAACAAGTCCTCACCAGAGGTTTTGAGCAATTTTCACACCTAAAATCTATCACCTATAATTATTTTCCTTTATCCACTCTTACTAATTTGTATGATCAGTGTGGGAGAGCCGTCCATTATTACAGTGTGTGTAACTCTACAAAGAGACAATCAACAGATAAGAACTTGAGGGGTCCACCCCAGGAAAATAAACACAGGGTCAGCTATTATAAGGTGACAAAGTTCAGACAAAGAAAAAAATTATTTCGTATGTCTAGTCTACTACCTCACTGTTACCCATAATATACTGTAACACAAAACATGACTTTTCTCAAAGTTATACTGTACATATGTTAATAATATTACAATATTATACTTCCACAACCCCTTAATTACTATAGCGGTTACTAATCACTAAGGTGATTAAGGAGTTAGGGGCCATTAGATTGTATTTTTTATTGTTTTGTACCTGACGACGGAGGACATGGACAGGGAGGATGGTGATGAGGACGGCCTACATCCTGGCAGGAGTAAGTAGAAGTTTTATTTACTTTATGCTGGCTAGATAATATTTTATTTTGAATGGGCATACAAGCTGTTATCCAGATCGGAATAATAGTAATTTTACTCATTACTGTACTATATGTGTTGGGGGTGTTGTTGGGGGTAGAAGAGGTGGGTATTAGGGTTTTTGTGTTATTGTATGTTTATTGGGGGTAGAGGGATTGGGTGAAGGGGGAAGTTGCCCCAAGGGTGGGTGGTTAGGCCCACCGGGTAAGTAGTGGGAGTAGTTAACCCCTTAATTACCATAGCGGTTCCCACCGCTATGGTTGTGAAGGGGTTAACCACTGCCGCAACCTTCCCGGCAGGCCTAACCAACCACCCTGGACAACTACCCCATTCATCCACCGCATCTCCCCCTATAAACAGACTATTCAAGTTTAACCCCTTCAATGCCGTAGCAGCTAGCTGCTAAGGTAATGAAGCTGTTTTTATTTTAATTTGAATACTAGTGTGCGTGAGCAGGGGGTCTCCGGAGCACAACCGCATTGTTTTCAGGTCCGGGGTCCCCTTGCTTCCCGAGATACAGGCCCCGTTATGGGGTGCCGGTATCCCTATGCAATGTTTAAATGTCCCGCGTCACGTGACCGGGACATTTAAACGCATAGGAGATACCGGCAACGCATACCAGGGCCTGTATCCCGGGAAGCAGGTTCTTTCTGAATACCGTGATAACGCAAATTTCAAACCATTTGGCGGGAACATGCCAAACCTTGCGAGATAGCAGCAAACTTATGGAAGCTACTAGAATGAGGCCAATTGAGATTCTCGTGTCAGTCAGAAGAACCTTCCCAGAGAATCTGCGATTTTGATGCATTCAGATCAGAACAAGTCACTTTCTATTTTTTTTCTTGTTATTTTTTTTTTACATTTTTAATACGTTTTCCAAAATACAATACATTTCTCAGAGACAAAAGAAACAAATATACATTAATTACATAAATCATTAACAACTATGAACACTTTAAACAAGTAAATGATATATTAAATTAATATAGTCTTTAAACTAGGACAAAAATAAATAAATTAAATCAAAAATTAACAAATCAGTCATATCTGCATTAAAACAAAGGTTTATATTTGACTCTATCCATCTTATTTTAAACGTCTCCTTTGGGCTCATGTACACCCCCCCTCCTATGGAAACCGGTACCCATCAGGTTCGCTAAGTCTCTATTCTAAATGGGATTTGTTCATATTAATAGGTGTTAAGCCATGAGCTGTTACTATTGTGTTTTATGTATAGAGCACTGATATATCCCACCGCTCCGCTGTAATAAGGGGAACGTGGATTAGTGCGGACTCGTGGTCAGTGAGCAAAGTCGTGCTAATTTGGAGGATCTCACACCCAGCAGGGAAAACATATCAGGTATTATACCCATGAAGATGCTATTTTATGCACAGAAATTAATTGGTGGATTTATGTCCATTTAAATAGGTCACTAAGCAAGGCCCGGGACTGTAGTAAGTACTTTAACCCCTTCACTGCCAGAGGGGCCTGCAAAGCTTAGCAATATGTCATAGGCCTCCCTGACAGTGAAGGGTTAAACATACCATACAATTTAGCAACAAACACATATATATATATATATATATATATATATATATATATATATATGTATATATATATATATATATATATACCATCACGTTTTAAGTTATGACATTTGCATGTCATCTCCCAGAATCCCTTGCTATAGTGGAAGCACTGTACGCTGAGGATAATAGTGAAAAGCAGGGTTGCAGACCTGCCTAAGACATGTGAATGTGTTCACAAGTGATCTTTTTATTTGATATATATATATATATATATATATATATATATATATATATATATATATATTTTTTTTTTTTATATATATTTTTAATACTACAATTCTGTTTCTTGCATTAGAACAGGTAAAAGGGGAAAGAATTATTTCCAGGAAGAACTGATGGTTTATTAACTGTTTACAGGAAACCCAACTTGCACAATTACACAGTTGAGATAACAAGGCTGGACCACTGAATCTTTCTTGGCAATTCATGGCTAGTCTTGAGTGCAGAACACGAATAAGATGTTGAGTGACACCTCTGCATGCTGAAGTTTTACAGTGCATTTACTATCTGCCAAATATTCTTCCACACTCAGTTGCCATAACACAAGAAAATGGTTTCTGACCAGTCATTACATTCAATATCTATTTGAGGGACATAATACTGGATCTTTTTCGTGCAATAAATCCAGATGTTCCCTTACCTGGGGCATCAGATTGTTCTTACATGTCCCCTCTATAGTTTTCTACTTTTGATAACTTAAATACATTTTTATTCTTTTGGAGCCAAGACAAGAGACCTAATAGGAAAACTCACATATTTGCAGCCCTGACGGAGTATTTGATGAAAAAGACATGTAAATTGTGTAGCACACTTTAAATAGATAATTGTATTTATTTTTTTGCATTTCTGCCTCAATCACAAATAAATCCTGCTTCACTTTTGCTGCTTCCCAAGGAGTGCCTTTGGTAAGAGGAAAGTATTTCTCTTTCATTTCCAGGCTGAAGAGGAGGGATGTTAAAAAAAAAAAAATAATGTTATGGAACTGAAGTGAGCAATATGGTGTTAAGGGCCATCTGGGGAATACTCCAAATAAACAGCTTTTAAATGTTAAATCTAATACCCCTTTATTTCCCATTATAGAAACTTGTGACCACAACTTGTGAAAAGAATAGGGGGGGGGGACAGTAAAAACTTGACAATGAAAAATGATAATTGTCAAAGGGATGAACAATGATGCCACCTGCTGCATTTGTCTCCTTCCATTCCATTCCCCCGGCCGCTCTAGAGACCCTGCCTCTAAACGCATGCCGTATAAACACAGTGGCAGTCTTTGCCCAGCAGCTGTCTGCACGCCAACTATCAAACCACTCTAAAAAAAAATAATAATAATACAAAGGGTTACAAACTGTTTTTTTTTTTTACACCGTCTGTAACCGTGCGGCAAAGTGTGTGCGGTCCCCCCCCCCCCCCGTCCCCCCCTATTGCCAGCTATATATGTTGCTCATTTATTTATCTGCATTCAGGCAGGGATGAAAACGAGGGCCCCTTGGCTGCAGCTCTCCAGGGTATGCCTTACTTCAAGTTCACTAGCCTGAAATAATGTGTGAATGGGAAGGGGAGGGACGAAATCCCAGCTAGGCTGAGCCGTTCAGTATTCATGGCTGATGGACTTCTCCGCCCTCCTTCTCTAGCCTTAACCCATCTTCCCTCCTCTATAGTCTCACACAATGAGAGTTTAAGTAAAAAGGCCCTTTTACTAAAGTGTGTGTATGAATGCTGGTAACCAATGAGGCTGGAGTGAACAATGGAAGCAATGAGCTGTGTCCAACTGAGCGAGGATGACTAGGTCATATGTCTTTGGAGTTTCACGTGCTCTGGGACATATGTTCAGAAGGGAATTTAGTGAGGTCAGCCGTATGTTCCACAGGTGGAAAGTGTTGAACTGCTTCATAATGACGAGTGCCTGATGTCCTTTAGGGCTATTAGCTATATAGACTTGGTATAATTACATACTTGACATACAGGACATACTTGAAAACGAGAGGTAACTCTCAATGTATTACCTCCTGGTAAAATATTTTATAAATAAATAAATAATTATTAAATAATCCATGTCTAATGGCTTCTAGGAGAGGTAGAAGGTATGTTATGTTAACTCAACTCCTATATTGCCATAATATCCAGAATTACACCTGCAGATGTTGGATAGATGAAGAAATCTCTTGTGTGACTAATATCAAGAAGCAACTACGGGTTGGACAAACACTACAACATCTGGTTTTAGACTCTTTCTAAAATGGCACTTTTTACAGGATCCAGTAATTGTAGCCAGAACCGCTGCAGAAAAACGTAACTAAAAAGAATCACATTGGTTTGGTTGAATCTGGTGTTGTTTGTTGGTGCTACCACTATAGTTCCTCTACTTGGGCTAGAAGGAGGTATTTGTACCAAGCACTTCCCGTTTAAGTCCACTAACTTATAAAGCTTACCAGACACACCAAAAAGTTTATTTAATGTAGTGTACCTGCTAAATATGTTCTGTTGGAGGGTGTGATAATTTATATTGTGTAAGTATATTTCATATCGTTCTGTGGTAAACACACAAGTGTTAACTGAATACCTTTATTATAATTTTTTTCCGATTCGTTGGATGGTAACATTTGACCTATGGTTGCCCTATATGTTGTGCAGCCAATCAGCAGTATGTATTACACCCCTTGAGGAAGCCATCTTCATGGCGAAACGCGCATCCAACATTTTACTTGAAGTTGCCTTTTCTAACACTGAGTCTTCTTTTTTGCTGCATGTGAAAGGCTTTTTGCACCACTCACCTGCTTTGACGATACACCTTTCTGTGAATAATGTATATGCCGAAATGAGAACTTCCTTTTCCACCATGGAATACCAGGTTCTCATCTGGGCGGTATCGGCTCAACCGAGTAGCCAAATCTTCTGTTTTCAGGTGAAATACCCTGGTCCAGGAGATATCAGCTTCACCATTTGCTAACAAACGGCCCACACAGCTCTGTTAAGTGACTTAACATGATACTGTATTAACCTAAGTTAACATCACTTTAAGTCTTACCACATACTGTATATTCACAGGCTAATAACATTGTATTGTATGTCCTTATTTATATAGCGTCAAAAGTGTACTCAGCGCTTCACAAAGAATACAGTACAGGGAATTATAATAATACAATAAGTGCAGCAAAATAAGACAATAGGAAAGGACATCCCCACACCGAAGAGCTTACAATCTAAGAGGTTTGATGGGGAACTTACAGAGACAGCAGGTGAGGGAATTAGTGCTGTAGATGGCAGTGCTTGGTCACAATGGGTGGTAGGAGTGACTGAGTGTGGGACAATAACCATGAGTGCAGACTGTTGGGATGCTTGATTTGTGGGGCAAGTTTTATGGTTAGTCAGTATTAAAATGAGAGGGTAAACACAATTTACAGGGGAAGAGATGGCAGGGGGGCGTGGGTGAAATCAGGTGTGTATGTCTGGGTTCAGGCTTAGGGGAGATCCCCAGCAGCAGGAAGGAGAAGATAGAGGGTGTGAATAGAGGATTTGTGTAGGTGTTTTTTTATTGAGGTGTAAAGAAGTTGTTGGGAGAGAGGTGTATAAATAATGGTGCAGTGGGGAGTGGGGAAGTTGGAGAGAACAGAGATGTTCACAAAGGAGTGAGGAAACAGTAAACCGAAAAAGCAGTAGGAAGGGTATATTGAGATGCAGGAGGAGAGAGTTCCAAGGTACTGGAGGATAGAAAGAGAACAAAGAATCACCGCTTTTGGAAAGTTAATTTCTCACAGTTGCAAAATTGTTGTGCAGAGTCCCGATCTTCCTCAAATCTTCACCTCCAATTTCAACTCCAAAATTAACTCTACCAGACACTTCAAATGTGACACTTAAGATGGGACACACAGCCAAATGGCTTCACAGCCTGGATGGATGGTCTTAAATACACTAAAACACAGCCACTTGACTAACAATTAAGAGAGGGGTTTGCCTAATCAACTCTCACAGACATACTGATAACATAGTGTTAAGTCAAGGTTTCTGCTGGAAAGAGCATTGCGTTACATATAACTGCCATTAGTAATAATAGCATCACAGTGCATATCCACTTAAATTGCTTAAGGTTAATGAACGGACTTAATGTTGCGTTAGTTACTCTCATCCATGGCCTGAAAAATAGCTGTGGTGCTAGTGGGGAAAATGAAGGAGTTCTTCCTCCTCCTCTGCTAGTCTTGCTCTTTTTTTACATGGTCTGGAGGATAGTAATAATAACAAATACTTAATGTCACGTTTTTAGAAGCCAACGCAACACTGGGTTAACAAGGAGATTAAGCCTATGGGAAGGAGATATACAAAGGCTCTTGTTTTTGCATATAAATAGCTTTGTGAATGTGCGTTAACCCCAAGGAACATAACGTCCATTACCGTTTCAGATAATGCCACGTTATTATTTATTTATTTATAAAATATTTTACCAGGAAGTAATACATTGAGAGTTACCTCTCGTTTTCAAGTATGTCCTGGGCACGGAGTTAAGACAAATAATACATGGTTACAAGTACAGTTACATAAATGAACAGGGTATACATTATATACAAGACATTGCGTGCACAGTTAAAAAAAATATATATTATGGGCGTATGAAACAGTTATAGACCAGATTAAAATGTGAGACAGCCTTAGATTTGAAAGAACTTAAACTGGTGGTGGATGTGAGAGCCTCCGGTAGATTGTTCCAGTTTTGGGGTGCTAGGAAAGAGAAGGAGGAACAGCCGGATACTTTGTTGAGCCTTGGGACCATGAACAGTCTTTTGGAGTCTGATCTCAGGTGGTAGGTGCTGCATGTGGTAGGGGTGAGGAGCTTGTTCAGATAGCTGGGTAGCTTGCCCATAAAGAATTTAAAGGCAAGACAGGAAAGGTGAACTTTGCGCCTAGACTCGAGTGATGACCAATCTAGTTCTTTGAGCCTTTCGCAATGATGTGTGTTGTAGTTGCATTGGAGAACAAAACGACAAATTGAATTGTAGAGGGTGTCAAGTTTGTTAAGGTGGGTTTGAGGTGCCGAGCCATATACTATGTCTCCATAGTCAATAATTGGCATTAGCATCTGCTGTGCGATACGCTTTCTGACCAGGAGACTTAGGGAGGATTTGTTCCTGTAAAGTACCCCTAGTTTGGCATAGGTCTTGGTTGTCAGGGTATCAATGTGCATTCCGAATGTTAAGTGGGAGTCAAACCATAAGCCCAGGTATTTAAAACTAGTGACAGGAGTTAGGGTGGTGTTAGCGTTGGTTCTAATCAGGAGCTCAGTCGCTGGAAGCTTTAAAAATTTAGTCTTGGTCCCAAATACCATTGTTACAGTCTTGTCAGTGTTTAAAAACAGTTTGTTTTGGGAAATCCAGTTTTCGAGTCTCAAAAAGTCAGACTGAAGTTTGTGTTGAAGGTAAGAGAGGCTATAGCTGTGTGCATATAGGATTGTGTCATCTGCATACATGTGTATTGAGACTTCCTTACAAGCTGTGGGAAGAACACTGAGAAGAGTAGGGGCCCCAGAACAGAGCCTTGCGGGACACCACAGGTGATATCCAGGGGGTTGGAGTTAGAGCCTGAGATGGACACATGTTGGGATCTACCTGATAGGTAGGACAGAAACCAGTTTAAAGCATGCTTCCCTATTCCAGAGCTCTGGAGTTTGTTAAGCAGGATAGCATGATCAACAGTATCAAAAGCCTTTGCAAAATCTAGGAATACTGCACCAGTGAGTTGTCCCCGTTTCATTCCACACTGGATTTCATTGCAAACTTTTAGCAGGGTAGTTACGGTGGAGTGTTTGGGGCGAAAGTCAGATTGGAATTGGCTAGGGAAATTTGTCTTGGTATAGTAATCAACAAAAGACAGGGGTGCCCAATGCTCCGTCCAATTGACAAAACATATATGGTAAATAGTATAAAGTTTAAATACTTCAATAATAATAATAATAATAACGTGGTTATTTAGTTTAACCCTTAGGCCAAAGCGTCGTAAGCCTGCATACCAAACGTCAAGGTATAACCAAAAATGCAGGTCCTACACTACACTGTGAACCCTTCCTTTTACCTCTGTATGAGGGGAAAGAACCATAGTAGGTCCTGTTCTTGCAGCAAAGTGAAAGACCTCCCAAGTTAAAAAGGTGAGGAGGAGTGAGCTCTGGGGGGGAGGTGCCACCTTCCTCCATTACAACTGTTACCAGTCAGAAATTGATTAACACACATTCCCAGCTAGCTAGCTTTTGGTAATCGCTTAATTGGGAGTGGACACACTTTTCCATGACTTTGGATAGAATTGTGAGAAGTGAGATTGGCCTGTAGTTTGAGACAGTGTTTTTGTCCCCACTTTGAAGATTGGGACAACTCTGGCAGTTTTCCAGGTCTTAGGGATATGGCCTGTAGACATGATAGAGTTGAGTTATGAGCTCTGATTTAACAGAGCTTTGCAAATCTAGCTCAAAGTGAACCAGGACCAGACACAGGAAATGGAGAAGGGTCCATCGTGGAATTAGCGTTCACTGAAGCATCGAAGCTGACCCTCGCAGTTCATTATATCAACGGGAAGCTGACCCTTACAGTACCGAGATACCAGCATAAAGTCTCCAGTCTACCCATTTAGGAGATCCTAGCCTACTTATCGGCAGTGCAAAAGATGAGAAGGGATAATGCGTAGCACTACAGTGACCACGGCACATCTAACACAATAGTTTGGTGCTTAATGCGATGTTCCGTCCTACAGTCTAATTTAATAAAGCAGTCACTGCCTTACCTACCATATATCCCGCCAGTTGAGTGGGTAAGACCATGGGTGCTTCTCAATTTCATAAGACAGTGTTATGGACATTATTCCTGGTTTTACATGGGATTTCTACTTAGCAATATGTTTTTGCCTATGATTTGGGTGGTTTGTTGGGATATTGGAGTTCATTTCGAATGATGTCCACATTTTTAACAGTTTTTTGCCTATGCTCTGGGGGGGGGGGGGGTTATATATGGGTTTTTGGTTTATATTTATTATATTGATAAGTGTGCGTTCCCCAGACAGAGCTTTAGTTTTATGCTGCAGCTTTTATACCATAAACATTTCCGTGTGCAGGATTCATCTACTTTTCTTTCCTTTGTGGAGGTTATTGCTGGAATCTCTATTATTTGAATGATTATTTAAATACAGACATCACAGTGATTATTACTCCCACTGGCCCATAATGGTGAGATATTCCGCATTATCACTGCCATTGAATCCTATAGGAACTCTGGCATACCGTGCATAATAATGAGAAACTCAGCGTTTTAACGCAAGAATTGTGCATTATTAATAGGTAAAATAAAGCTGCCTACATCTGTATTTACGGACCACATTCGAGAGGCTTGTGGCAGGATTTTTCTTTGCTGCTCTGCGTGTATCAACATGACAAAGACCCGACACCATCTCACTAGTGGATTAGTGATCATGTAATCACATTCAGAATTCTCACCCCAAGAGCAGAACCCCAAGGCCCAATGTTAGTTAAACAACAAAAAAACATTGTTGGTTCTGTTTGATCACTAAATACAACTACTTTACAACCCATTCAAGTGTTTAAGGAGTCAACTGCTTAACTCTTTTACTGCTTAAAGGTCTTCCATGTATTGGTTTTCAGGATCTACCCTCAAATATGTGGAGGGCCCTTAACACCTTTTATTCCTTGTATTTCTTGGGAATATGTAGTGCTATAATAAAATAAGATTTACACTGGTTCGGGCCGGCAAAGTTTGGCGACATCTTTAAATATGGGGAATGTAAATCGTTGCTATAAGAACAAGCATGCTTGTTAAAATACAATACAAGAAAATTGGTCTTTCAAAGTTGTTGTTTTTTAAAACAGAAAATGCTAAAAGTATTTTTTCTTACTACAGAACTGATTTATTAAAAAAAACACACATGCAGGATATTGCATGAACTGTAGCTTTAATAGTGCAAACGCTTGTATCTCCTAAATGGAGGGTCAGATTGTAGCAATAAAAACAGCGTTGAAAAGGGCAAGAAGAGGTCAAATCGTTTTAGTTAAAAAAAATGTAATCCACAAGAAACTGGTGATCAGCACGGGCTACTGGCTTAAATTACCCTGCAGTGTAAACATCAGCCCAAACAGAGAGCTAACTGGTTGATGGGTTTAAGTTTGGTGACGAATACATTCCTGTTGAAATGGTGCTCAGTGACACCCACTAAAGCAGCTACAGTAGCAATTATTACCACAAAGGGGATTAAATTAGGATGCACATAGAGGCACGTGAGGGAGATTACCAGGGAGCGGAAGACAGGGGAAACGGTTTTATTGTCATCAAAGGAACTAAATAGTAGATAGTGTATTACACACCCTCCCTGTGTTATTACTCAGCCATTCAGAGCTCACTTATATTCAATCTCATTAGTACTGTACATTTGTTATTACAGAAAAAAAGCAATAGCACTGCCAGCATGATGGAAATTCTTGCATTTTCATGGGGCATTTTATGTAGCAGGCAATTTTTTCTCTTAGCACCCAACTGGGGCAAAAATAGTGCTACATTTACACGGCATATCTGAGGCTTTATGGAGACCCTTCCTCCTTTTTCGAGACACGAATGGTACTACCCACAAACTCCTTTAAATGCAGTATTGTCAATTTGTAGTCAAACTAAAAATACCTGGAATTTCCCCCCCCCCTGCCCCAATAAAGAAGTGTAAGGTTTGTAACTGCATCTTGGTGCCACTTGCAGTCCTTCTGCTAAAAATCGGTTGTCCCATTCTCTCCCAAATGTGCGACCAGGCTGCAAGTCATGGGCCCTGACCCCTTCTCATTGCACTCTGCAATAACGAATCCTCAGAGGAGACGCAGGGGAGAAAGGCAGAGAGCCGAGGGTTTTGTTCCTGGAAATTCCCACTTGTAAAAACTTCCCTAAATAGTTTTCAATGCAGGCAGCTTAGGAACAATGAATCTGGAGGGGGTCAGGGGCAAAGCACTGGCAACAAAGGCAAATAGGGACAATTACAGGGGGGGGGGGATACATTGTGCCGACCCCGATCTCTTCTTCTGGCTGTCACTAGTGGCACGTCAAACCGGCTCTGCTCATTTTCCTGCTCATTTTTCCCCATTCCTTCCACCATCAAAACAAAACCCGAGCGTCTGGTGCAAATCTAACAAGAAAAACACAGTGAATGAAGGGTTCTGATGGGCCAGCTGGTGCCCTGTTTGTCAGGACCAGGAAAGGCAGAAAACACTGCATTCCCAGGCATTTTGAGCAGAAGATGTCTCCTGTTAGAATTTGTAAAGGAATTTTTATTTTAGCTCATGCAACAGATGTCATACGTGTGAGTGACAGGCGAGCTCTGTCCCTGCTGCCTGTGTGTAATTGGTTACTTTGTATATGTTGGTATCATATTCGCAGACCCTCTCCCTGACTGCCTGATATCCACAAGATAATATTTTCCCCACCCCAATAAATGTTGATGGATGATTTAGAGATCTCCCGAATTTATTTCCCATATTCTGAAATGTGAGTGTGCTATGCACTGTATATTTGCATCATGAAATATATACATGTAGAGGTATCAGTACCGTGTTAGCCGAGTTTCAATAATCAAAAATGAATAGACGATACCGTTCAATAAAGAATATCACTTGTGAGCACAGTCACATGTCTTAGACAGACTTATATATATATATATAGTTATGGTGGGTGAAATTGCTTAAACGGGCTGCATATCATTTCCCAGAATCCCTTGCTCCAGTGGGAGCACTGTATGCTAGGTGATAATGGTTAAAAGGCTGGGTTGCAGACCTGTCTAAGGCCTGGGACATAGTGGGATCAGCTTGCTGATCCGTGCTGAGGCGCGCTCACGCTCAGGACTGAGCCACTGCAGCCGCAATGAGAGCGGCTTTAGCAGGGGCTCGCGCACGCTTGCGGAAGCATGTGTCTCACCAAGATTTCAGATTTGGCGCTCGCCAGAGCGCAGGGCCGATCACGTGAGCGGTTCGCCCAATGCACACCTCTTTGTCCACCCTTACCACCTGCTTGTCTATTGGTGGCCCACAGGGGTTAAAGTCCATACCACCAGACAATTGAAGTCCTTTTGCAAACATGGGCACAAAAGAAAAGACAAGCTCCCTCCTTTTCTACGCCATACTCCATACAGCGGAAGCATGTGTCTCACCAAGATTTCAGATTTGGTGCTCGCCTGAGCGCAGGGCCGATCACGTGAGCGGTTCGCCCAATGAGGGTGAACCAGCTCCGTGACGTCACTGGCCTGCCCCCAGACACGCCCACGGACGGCGCACACTCTAAGGCCAGGGAAAGCACCGCTTTCCCTGAGCCTCAGCGCGCCTCCGCACGGGCAAAGTGTCTATGTCCCAGGCCTTAGACATGTGAATATGCTCACAAGTGATATTCTTTATTGGATAGATAGATAGTTTTCTCTGCACTATCGCAACTGAACTAACACGATACACACACACATATATATATACTGCATATATCACATAACAAGGCTTGTGTGTGTGTGTTGTTTCAGAGAAAATTGGTGATGTAGTAATATGGGTACGGAAAACCACACACTCCTTCCCCAAATAATGTCTCACGATATGTTATTTCCTACACTAAATAGACGACAAAGATACTGGTCTGACTGGTCTGACTGGTGCCAGCAACAACTTTCAGACCAAGATCTTATACCAGATGCTATGAGTTTGGCAAAATGATTTGATCTTACTGTGTCTCTACACAAATTCAGTGCATGATTTGTAGGTCAGAGAGCCTGCAAATGTGTACAGTGCTGTGCTTTTCATGTTAGTATCACAGGAGAATCTCATGATTTTGTATCACTGAAGAACAAACAAGTGCTTATTTGTTTACACCTGATTCTGCTGCACCTGTCCTCCAGGCCATGATGGGAAATGGTCCTTCTGGTATGTTATGCAGCTTAAGGCATCGGCCAAGCGATGTGTGCACTTTGTGCACTTTGTGCACTTTTTAGATGGAGGTGCTGGGGAGGCGTGGCGGACGCGTCACCAGGCTGATTCGCCCTCATTGGCTAAACCGCTCACGTGACGCGGCCATCACGCGAAAAGACAAAAAATTTTTTTTAAAACATCTGCCGCACGGTCGCGCACACTATAGACGGCCCGATAGAGCTGCTGCACTTTGTTCGCGCAGCGCGCAAAATCGCACGCAAAGGTAGTCAGGTCCGGAAGGGGTAACGGGCGGGTGCCTGGGAGTTTAAGAACTAGTAAACTTGTCAGTGCTTTTAGCGCCACATCCGACTAACAGCACATGGGGAAATGATAATGAAAAGAGAGAGGTTCACATGTGTATTTGAGTCCTGTAAGCCTCTGCAGGATATGGCTTCATCTATGTTGTTCAAAGTGATTCAACCCCTTTAAGACACAGGTATCAAATGAAATAATATTTTTTCTTTATGACCTGAAAATGTGTGCAAATTAAGGGCCTGTCCTGAAGAGCTTACAATCTAATTATTGGTGCTTGATACAGGTCCAGTTGTCAGACTGAAGCAATAGTTATGTACATGCATGATAAAGACTTAATAATATACGCCCTGGTCTTGTGCTTTCTTTTGACGGAACTATGTGTTTATCTGCTTCTAAGGCCTCATCCCCACTGCTCGTGTGACGGAGTGTGCGGCGCGAACAAGATACAGCCCTCTATGGGACAGGCCCACAGTTTTGCGCGCTACTCACAACGCGATGGCGCAACCACCTTTCCCAAAGACAAGATTTTTGTGTTTTGGTGCGGCGGCCGAGTGATGGCTACGTCACGGCAGCGGCTCAGCCAATGAGGGCGAACCAGCCGCGTGACATCATGGCCACGACCTAGCCACGCCCCCCACATCACGAGGGATCTGAAGTCCATCAGATTGCTCAGGTGGGGGGAACGCGTACCGCCATGGACTCTGTCGCGTGCACCCGAGGCGCTTCCTGCTGCAGGGAGCTGGGCGTGCACCCGATGCGCTTCCTGCTGCAGGGAGCTGGGCGTGCACCCGATGCGCTTCCTGCTGCAGGGAGCTGGGCGTGCACCCGATGCGCTTCCTGCTGCAGGGAGCTGGGCGTGCACCCGAGGCGCTTCCTGCTGCAGGGAGCTGGGCGTGCACCCGAGGCGCTTCCTGCAGCAAGGAGCTGGGTGTGCACCCGAGGCGCTTCCTGCTGCAGGGAGCTGGGCGTGCACCCGATGCGCTTCCTGCTGCAGGGAGCTGGGCGTGCACCCGAGGCGCTTCCTGCTGCAGGGAGCTGGGCGTGCACCCGAGGCGCTTCCTGCTGCAGGGAGCTGGGCGTGCACCCGATGCGCTTCCTGCTGCAGGGAGCTTGGCGTGCACCCGAGGTGCTTCCTGCTGCAGGGAGCTGGGTGTGCACCCGAGGCGCTTCCTGCTGCAGGGAGCTGGGCGTGCACCTGAGGCGCTTTCTGCTGCAGGGAGCTGGGCGTGCACCCGATGCGCTTCCTGCTGCAGGGAGCTGGGCGTGCACCCGAGGTGCTTCCTGCTGCAGGGAGCTGGGCGTGCACCCGATGCGCTTCCTGCTGCAGGGAGCTGGGCGTGCACCCGAGGCACTTCCTGCTGCAGGGAGCTGGGTGTGCACCCGAGGCGCTTCCTGCTGCAGGGAGCTGGGCGTGCACCCGAGGCGCTTTCTGCTGCAGGGAGCTGGGCGTGCACCCGATGCGCTTCCTGCTGCAGGGAGCCTGGCGTGCACCCGATGCACTTCCTGCTGCAGGGAGCTGGGCGTGCACCCGATGCGCTTCCTGCTGCAGGGAGCTGGGCGTGCACCCGATGCGCTTCCTGCTGCAGGGAGCTGGGCGTGCACCCGATGCGCTTCCTGCTGCAGGGAGCTGGGCGTGCACCCGATGCGCTTCCTGCTGCAGGGAGCTGGGCGTGCACCCGAGGCGCTTCTTGCTGCAGGGAGCTGGGCGTGCACCCGATGCGCTTCCTGCTGCAAGGAGCTGGGCGTGCACCCGAGGCGCTTCTTGCTGCAGGGAGCTGGGCGTGCACCCGATGCGCTTCCTGCTGCAGGGAGCTTGGCGTGCACCCGATGCGCTTCCTGCTGCAGGGAGCTGGGCGTGCACCCGAGGCGCTTCCTGCTGCAGGGAGCTGGGTGTGCACCCGATGCGCTTCCTGCTGCAGGGAGCTGGGCGTGCACCTGAGGCGCTTCCTGCTGCAGGGAGCTGGGCGTGTACCCGAGGCGCTTCCTGCTGCAGGGAGCTGGGCGTGCACCCGAGGCGCTTCCTGCTGCAGTGAGCTGGGCGTCCACCCGAGGCGCTTCCTGCTGCAGTGAGCTGGGCGTGCACCCGAGGCGCTTCCTGCTGCAGTGAGCTGGGCGTGCACCCGATGCGCTTCCTGCTGCAGGGAGCTGGGCGTGCACCCGATGCGCTTCCTGCTGCAGGGAGCTGGTCGTGCACCCGAGGCGCTTCTTGCTGCAGGGAGCTGGGTGTGCACCCGAGGCGCTTCCTGCTGCAGGGAGCTGGTCGTGCACCCGAGCGCTTCTTGCTGCAGGGAGCTGGGTGTGCACCCGAGACGCTTCTTGCTGCAGGGAGCTGGGCGTGCACCCAATGCGCTTCCTGCTGCAGGGAACTGGGCGTGCACCCAATGCGCTTCCTGCTGCAGGGAACTGGGCGTGCACCTGATGCGCTTCTTGCTGCAGGGAGCTGGGCGTGCACCCGAGGCGCTTCTTGCTGCAGGGAGCTGGGTGTGCACCCGAGGCGCTTCTTGCTGCAGGGAGCTGGGCGTGCACCCGATGCGCTTCCTGCTGCAGGGAGCTGGGCGTGCACCCAATGCGCTTCCTGCTGCAGGGAACTGGGCGTGCACCTGATGCGCTTCTTGCTGCAGGGAGCTGGGCGTGCACCCGAGGCGCTTCTTGCTGCAGGGAGCTGGGTGTGCACCCGAGGCGCTTCTTGCTGCAGGGAGCTGGGCGTGCACCCGATGCGCTTCCTGCTGCAGGGAGCTTGGCGTGCACCCGATGCGCTTCCTGCTGCAGGGAGCTGGGCGTGCACCCGAGGCGCTTCCTGCTGCAGGGAGCTGGGCGTGCACCCGATGCGCTTCCTGCTGCAGGGAGCTGGGCGTGCACCCGATGCGCTTCCTGCTGCAGGTAGCTGGGCGTGCACCCGATGCGCTTCCTGCTGCAGGGAGCTTGGCGTGCACCCGATGCGCTTCCTGCTGCAGGGAGCTGGGCGTGCACCCGAGGCGCTTCCTGCTGCAGGGAGCTGGGCGTGCACCCGATGCGCTTCCTGCTGCAGGGAGCTGGGCGTGCACCCGAGGCGCTTCCTGCTGCAGGGAGCTGGTCGTGCACCCGAGGCGCTTCTTGCTGCAGGGAGCTGGGCGTGCACCCGAGGCGCTTCTTGCTGCAGGGAGCTGGGCGTGCACCCGATGCGCTTCCTGCTGCAGGGAGCTTGGCGTGCACCCGATGCGCTTCCTGCTGCAGGGAGCTTGGCGTGCACCCGATGCGCTTCCTGCTGCAGGGAGCTTGGCGTGCACCCGAGGCGCTTCTTGCTGCAGGGAGCTGGGCGTGCACCCGAGGCGCTTCTTGCTGCAGGGAGCTGGGCGTGCACCCGATGCGCTTCCTGCTGCAGGGAGCTTGGCGTGCACCCGATGCGCTTCCTGCTGCAGGGAGCTGGGCGTGCACCCGAGGCGCTTCCTGCTGCAGGGAGCTGGGCGTGCACCCGAGGCGCTTCCTGCTGCAGGGAGCTGGGCGTGCACCCGAGGCGCTTCCTGCTGCAGGGAGCTGGGCGTGCACCCGATGCGCTTCCTGCTGCAGGGAGCTGGGCGTGCACCCGAGGCGCTTCCTGCTGCAGGGAGCTGGTCGTGCACCCGAGGCGCTTCTTGCTGCAGGGAGCTGGGCGTGCACCCGAGGCGCTTCTTGCTGCAGGGAGCTGGGCGTGCACCCGAGGCGTTTCCTGCTGCAGGGAGCTGGGTGTGCACCCGATGCGCTTCCTGCTGCAGGGAGCTGGGCGTGCACCCGAGGCGCTTCCTGCTGCAGGGAGCTGGGCGAGCACCCGAGGCGCTTCCTGCTGCAGTACCCAGAGAGTGCACCTTTACTTTTCTTTCTTGCCATATATTAACCAAGCAGTCTTCTGCCATAAGACCCTTTACAGCCTATTGACTTGAATGGGCTGTCAATGGTCTTCAACCACCAGAAGATGCATTGTGGCAAAAGACAGCTTAGTAAATATGTCCCTATACGTTAGTAATTTAACATTTAATTAGTTGAAGTGTGGTATCAATATTCCTGTTGCAGAAAATGGTAGGCGTTTGTCTTGATTCTTGAGATGCCTTTATATAAATGAAATCAAAAGTTTATGGACGGAAATATTTGTTGGATATATAAATACCACCATGTAGCTGATCCCCTCCAAAAAAATGACTTTTCTTGTCTAATGTACTAGTTTTCCATGATGTAAAAATATTGATGTAGCTTTTTCTGGGGTATCTGATCTTTTCCGTAGGCTTTTGCAAATCTACTAAATAATTGTGAAACAGCTATTTAGATGGTAGCTGAGGTGTTACATGACTAAATGCTTTCAAATGCTACGTATAGAAACTTGTGGAAAATAGGGTCCAAATAACTTTCTCCCCTTTATTTAACAAATTGGGGCTCTATTGGACGGAAAGTCCCATTGAAGTGAATGGTAGTTTTCCCGCTCTATAGTGTCCCGACTGGCACTATCGCAGTATACTGAATAACCCCCATAAACTCTTGTAAAATCAGGCACAGTGTTATTCATTTTATACCCAAACTCCGCAGCCACCACACCGCTTTTCCAAATAAATTGACTTGCCGTTACTAGAGGTCTAGACAGGATGTCAGCTAACTGCCTTGTGTTAAAAAAAAGTCCTTTATCCTTATTACTGGAAGAGCTGCAGATATTCAGGCAGAAGCCAAATCAAAGCAGTGACCTTGTTCTCTAAACTAGGAGATGTGCTCTCTGTGACTGGTCAGTTCCCTTCATCCACTTCCCACCAACTTCTGCTGATTTCGTGCTGGGCACAAACCAAAATCAAATCAAATAAGGTTTATTGGCATGACAAAAGAGCATTTCAGTATTGCCAAAGCGTGAATAATAGGGGGTGGGGTACAATGATTACACATTACATGAATTATAGGGGGTAGGGTATAATGATTGCACGTTACAAACCATCTCACTGCATAAACCACCCTGTTGTTAGACACACAAATATTCAGTTTGTTTAAACAGTGCTAATGATCTCATGCTGGGATTCCTGGTGTCAGAGGGGTAGTTGCTGGTTTCATCTCTTTTTAGATGTTTTTTGCAGATAACAATAATAATATTTTCTTATATATATTTTTCCAGCGCTGTACATAGATTATCTCAGCTTTCCAAGGGTCCCAAGAGACTTGCACCAGATCTTTGACCATATTCTACCCCTTCATAAGTCAGTGAATTATAAAGTCAGTCAGGGTGTGAAACACCGTAACATCTGGAAACAATTGGTTTGAAGTCAGGAAAAAACTGAAACACGTGAAAATGTACATACTGGTGTATATAATATATATATAGCACAGGTATGCTACGGCACTCCTTTTAGATCAAAGAACAGGGTGACAGTCAAAATGTTATATGTGCTGGATACACACACACACACACACACACACACACACACACACACACACACACACACACACACACACACACACACACACACACACACACACACACACACACACACACACACACACACACACACACACACTCTTACAACACTAACATTCAGGGACCATTTAAAACCTTAAGTCATAAATCGCATACAGCACAGGGGGGGAGGAATAGGCTTCAATCACAGATCACATTCCAGTATGCACTGTTTTTAAGTAAAACCCTTTCTTGCTTTATCCATTGTAACACCGCTGGAAGAAGAGATCAGTGTATCTCGAAAGCTCGCACAAATAAAAGCATTTAGTTAGCCACAGAACGGTGTCGTCTATTCATTTTTTTTATTTGATATATATATATACAGTACATACATACATACATATATACACACATGGTCAATTTATGGTCATTTCCCTATTTCATATTATTTCAAACATATTGAGATGTAAATCAGTGACATTTAGGGTTTCCGACCCAGAACATTTAGTTTTAGTAGAAAATGACTTATTTTTGATCAGTGAGACTCCATTGAAGTTTATGAGATTCTAATGCTTGTAAATATCACTGGGAATTATAGAAACTCACTGAGCGCTGACATTGGACTTTTGTAAAACGGCAGGATTGAAGACTTTGCAAATCATTTATTGATATGTTTATAGTCAAGAGTACTTTTTTTATGTTTACTGTATTAACAAGAGATTGCATAGTAGAAAAAAAAACCTATTTGTAATGTATCTTTGTGTAGAAAGCAAGACATAAGACATATGGATATAACGTATATCATAAAGTAACAATTTGAACAACAAGATTTACTTTTCTGATTTTCCTTTTTACACTAACATTTGGGTTTAACCCTTTTCTTGCCAGGGGAGCCTGCAAGTCGTTGAATATTTTGCCCTATTAGGACTTACAATTAGACAAACACAATCTTAGCAAGCTCAAAACCCAGACCCACAATATTATACATTTATATATTTGTGTGTCAATTGGCGTGTCACTGGGAAAGTGACCAAGTATCCTGCAATAAACAAAGAAGCCCCAATGCATATCCAATATGACAAATTATTTAATACATGACTCTATGTTTTCCTATATTTGTTCTTCATAATTATGGGTCATTTAGTTCAATGCCTTAGCCAAAACATTTCAAGCCTGCAACTACGTCAATGGATTGAACTAAATGAGCCATATTTATGAAGATAACATTTATAGTAATGTACTAGTTTGACAAAAGGTTTAATTTGTTTCATATTTGAGCCTTTTTATTATTATTATTATTTATTCTTACCTGCTTCATATTGAGGCATGGAAAACCAAAAGAGACCCCAAACTTATTAATATTTCCAAATTGACACTGGTGCACCCCTTGCTGTCCAGTGAGCACGCGTTGATTGGCTGTAAAGCCAAATACATTTTATCCAATGAGGAGAGGCAGGAGGAGGGGACTGGGCTTGCAACAAACGGTGAGGGTATATGAGGCTTGAGGCTGAGTTTAAAGGGACACACTGAGAAAGTTTAAAGGGATCACACCCCTCCCCTCTAACTCTGATACACCAAAGCAGAAAGACAGATATGGAAGGCAGGCTGCTGTGCTGGGAATCTGAGTCAGAACTGAGAGCCCAGGATGACCCAGTTCTGCTGCAGAGCAGGGTGCTGTTGAAGCTGTTGGCAGCAGAGGAGAAGTACATTCCCTGTGCATCTTACTTCCAGTGTGTACAGAAGGAGGTGCACCCCTACATGAGGAAGATGCTGACCAGCTGGATGTTAGAGGTAAGACACCTTAATAGTCACAGATGGTGCTTGACATAAGAAAACTGATACCCATGCAATCCATTGGGTCTTATTCGTTATTATTTTGTGACTTGCCATTGAGCGTGTTCATGTTTAATTCCCGTTTGATTGAATCAGTGATACCTTTGACTAATCCCTACACTGGAAAACAGTGGGAGCATCTCTGGCAGGGACGGGATTTCCTACTCTATCCATTCTTTTAGGGGAGCAGTAAGTTTTTAAAGGAGTGGGTGAGATTTTAGGGTCCCTTAGATACATTTTAGTCAGCAGATGTGGAGCACTGCCTCTGTATAGAGCATTTTTTTTTAAAGAAGTATTTATTATTAAAACAAATACTGGTAGACTTTGTGGGTAAAGTGTCACTAAAATAGTTGTGGTAATGTTCTTGATTTCAGGGGAGAACAATGCTCTTAACACCTTTGCAGCCAGAGATACCATACACACATTGCAAAGCAGGGGGGTGGAGGGGGATATAGAAGAGATTTAGCATTATACATTTTTTTTAAGTAGTGGTACTCAACATCCCCAGCAGAGATGTGCCACTGTCTTCAAATGTGCTTTGCTAAATGGTTCATGAATTTCTCTTACATTTTGTGTTTTGTGAAATTTTTACGAAAGTCACAGTGCTCAAAATGTTAGCACATTTTGCCCGAATTTAGCAAAAATGACAATATAGACAGGGTCATGTGACGTGCAATTAAGGCACTTGAGTTTTTTTGCCTGGTCCACGAATCACACGAGTATACAGTATACAGCATACATCACACGATTATACAGTATACATTATACATCACACGATTATACCGTATACATTATAGATCACACGAATATACCGTATACATTATACATCACACGATTATACCGTATACATTATACATCACATGATTATACCGTATACATTATACATCACATGATTATACAGTATACATTATACATCACACGATTATACACTGCAACATGTTTGCCACTCAACTTTAAATCCAAAGCCTGTTACATTGGGAAAGAAAAAGCAGGGTCTGATAAATATATCCACTCCAACAAACGATTGTTGTGATAATAACTAACATTGTTTTTCTGCTTTCCTTCACCCTGGGATGGAACATTGATAAGTACAGTCCTTATCTGTATATACCAGGAGAAGGGAAAAGAGCTTGGGATACTGTAGCTTTGATGAAAAACAGCCTTTTCCACTGATATCTATACATTGTTAGGATCATCATTATTAGGGTGTTAAAGACAAGGGCAATAAAACATACAGGAAGAGTAACAGGAATATTATTAACATATACTGGTGCAATAGACATGGTGGACATTGTCCCAGGGAGTTTACAATCTTGGTATTGTACGTAACATTATTGCAGAAATAATAATTGTTCTTGAATAGCGCTGCTAGTTTTACACAGCGCTTTACAGAGACATTTTGCAGGCACAGTCCCTGTCCCATAGAGCTTACAATCTATTGGTTTTTGGTGCCTGAGGCACAGGGAGATAAAGTAACTTGCCCAAGGTCACAAGGAGCTGACACTGGGAACTGAACCAGGTTCCCCTGCTAACTCAGTGCCAGGCAGTGTCTTTACTTACTGAGCCGCTTCTTCTCCCATGAAATGAAATGTTTATCACTTTTCTCATGCTTCTATAGTAGTCCTCTCTCCTCTCGTCTTTTCCCATTATATGTTTTTTTATATCATTATATTATTAATTCCCCAATAATGTTATATGTGTGTGCATGTATATATATATGCCCTTCAATTCCCTGTCCTCCCGTTACTTTAGCACAGTATGGAAACTCTGATTAACTTTTCCAATATCCTGCTCCTCTACTAGGTGTGCGAAGATCAGGGGTGTGGTGAAGAGGTTTTTCCACTGGCTGTAAACTGCTTGGATAGGTTCCTGTCGCTCATACCGGTAGAGAAGAGACGTCTTCAGCTCTTGGGCTCAACATGCCTCCTTCTGGCCTCCAAATTGAAGGAAACACAACCCATGGCCACAGAGACCCTGTGCATGTATTCTGACTTCTCCTTCACAGATAAGGAACAGCGGGTAAGTGATGAGCATTAGCCACTGAAGTAATGTACAGTCCAAGTGCACAAGACTTTATGGACCATTAGGAGTGAGGAACGCGGAACTGGCGCACAATCCAATAAAGTGGGTCCCAGGATAAAGGAAGAATTCTTTATTTCTTAATTATCCATAGTACAAACGGAGGTGAGCACCCTCCTACGCGTAGGAGAGTGCTCACCTCTGTTTGTACTATGGATAATTAAGAAATAAAGAATTCTTCCTTTATCCTGGCACCCACTTTATTGGATTGTGCGCCAGTTCCGCGTTCTACAATTTGCCAGCAATCACATGGCTGCACATCTCACAAGGACATTGGAACGAGGCTACATGTGAGTAACTCATTTATTCTGTCCAGAGGGGGACCATCCCATTGAGGAGTTATAGGGGCTCCACTGTTTACCCCATCTTCAGGGATCATTTGGCCCCGCAGAGACAATATTTATCTCACTAGCCATACTCCATGTTGTTAATCTAATATGAATTAAATGATCTAGCGCTGGAGCGCAGTTATCACTAAACCTTCTGTCTGGACCATTAGGAGAGCAGACTAAAACTTCACCGTCACAGTTTCCCACAGCTAACGAAAACTGTAACCATGTTCCACATTATAGGTGAAGGAATCATCATAAGGAAGCTGATTACCATTGATGTTATTTATTTTGCCTGCAATGCGTGATTGACCCAGTATAACAAAGCTCGGTTCTGATCACTGGAGGGTGTACCTTCATGGTGCAGGCAAAGCTTTCAGCAGTAAATTTTAACACAGTGTGGTCTGTTTACGAAATACTACCACTGCGAAAAAATCCAGTGAGGAAAACAGCACCATATTTATCAAAGAAAAGCAATTTAACTTTTTTACTTTCACTTTTTTTTTTTTTACTAGTTTAGTCCAAGTTTGGACCTGGGAGACTTTAGTTAATAACACACAGTATGTCTAGAACCTGCTGTAAGCACTTCTAGTTAGGAGCTCACAGCAAACATGCATATTACTGAAGCTGTTCTTCATCATCAGGGTTAAAAATATATATTAATCTTCATTCAATATTTAGTCACACAATCCTATTTGTACAGTAGTTACCTCTGATGTATTTTGTGCCGATTGGCCATTTGTTCTGAATTGACTATGTTTATAGTGAAACAAGATGTCCTGAATGAGCTCTACAATGGGCCTCTATGAGGCTTAAATAAGCATGAGTATATATCTCTTTTACTACATCTGTGCAAGCGCTGCTAATGCCTGTCCACCATTGGTCTAAATCAGTGGTCTCCAAACTTTTCAGTACAAGGGACACATCGTATATTGGACACATTTTCGCGGGCCAAAGAAAAAAATATCTTTTTATATATTTTATAAATGAATGGATAAGTTTTATTTGGATCTTTTTGGGGGTAATCAGCATGATATGATTCAGAACAAAAGAGAAATGTGACAATTACAAAGAAAGGATGCCCGGCTTACACTAGGAAATGATATATAATGAGCAAAAATATATATATTTCAAGTTGCTGGGCGCCGGATAAAATCTTGTGGGGGGGGGCCTGATGTGGCCCCCGGGCCATAGCTTGGAGACCCCTGGTCTAAATGAAAAACTTTGAGATGTAATGGAAGGATGCTGCCTGCTCACACACAATCATGTTCTAGTAGCTAAATTGTACATTCCTTCTTCTGTTGTAGTCTATGGAGCTGCTGGTCTTGAACACGTTAAAGTGGGATATAGAGGCAGTGACACCCCGAGAATTCCTCCCGCACTTTCTGGAGCTGTTAAATATTCCTGCAGAGAAGTCGTACCTGATTAGGAAGCACACAGAAACCTTCATAGCACTCTGCACCAACGGTGAGTGACTCTCTCTGAGGACATGTGAGGATATGGCGGTGGTTCATGATAAGGATGCAGTACAGTAACACGTAACCCCTTCTCTGCAGACGGCACTGCCTTATAATAAATATTATTACAGCAAATAATACAGCATCCCACCTGCTCTACTCTACCTTTCTGAAAAAGCTGGTATTGCTTATTTGAACCCCAGTAGCTTTGTACCACTTTCTGTTCCTGACATACCAAGTGTAAAATAAACCCCCAAAACAGGGAAGGATTGAAGTGGTCCCCAAGATTAGAAGCCACAAAAACATGACTAATACGTGTTTAGGATAAGATATAATGGCCCATATTTACGTAGTAATCTTCTGCCATAAGACATCTTCTGGTGCTGGAAGACACCTTACTTACAACCCATTGAGTTTATGGAAGAAGACAGCTTAGTAAATATGACCCGATATGTCTAACAGAGATGTATGATAGAAGCTAAAGAGTACTCTCCAATGTTCTGTTGTTGATCAAATGTAATAGTCTGAAAATGGAGGCAGAAGAAGCAGAGATAAACCTTACACCACCAAGCTTTCCCGTGCATATGTCTTGGATAGGAAATGACCCAGTTGCATTATTGCATCCTGACGTCTTCCTGCATTCCTTCTTTGTGCAGATTGTACTTTTATTGCACTTCCACCTTCAATGGTCGCAGCAGCCAGTGTAGCAGCTGCAGTGATCGGTCTCCGGCTTGAAACATACTCCAGCTTCGCAATCACAAACTACCTTGCACATGCCATCCAGTGTGACCCGGTAAGAAAAGAAATCAGTGTCTTAAAATTCTCTATTTCCGTACAAGAAAATCCTAGTGTTGCAAGCAGAAGCCCTTACTGTTCATACTGTCAATGTTGATGGGAATTTAACATAATAATATACCTTGTCCTTGTAAAGCTTGCTGAAGGTTCAAGTTCAGTCCTAAATTTTAGACTTACCCCACCAGGAAGGAATAAACATTCGTAATAAGAAACCAACTCAAAGTTCTAATATTGGTCAAATTGTATATTCATATGGAAGGGAAGCAACTAAGCTCATTTAAGTTTGTTGAATCTGCAACACATGTACAACCATGGTCTTATGTATCGTGTCACTATAACTCAGTTTCTCCCATTTCAGAATGTCCTCAGAATGTGTCAGGAGCAGATAGAGATATCACTTGAATCCAGCCTTCGACAAGCTCAAAGAAATAGAGTTCCAGATTCCAAGTCTGTAGAGGAGATGGAGCGTTCCAGCACCCCCACTGATGTGTTGGACATAGATCTGTAACTGTCAGCTACATATCCTCCATTATCACTGTATTTGCCTGCCAGAGTCTCATTCCTAATCACTTGTAATACAGATTCTGCATCTGTACATTCTGGGAATGCTACTGTAGGTTCTTTTTTGTAAGTCTAAATAACTCTGGGCAGTGCGGTGGGATAGTTGTTGTCCAGCACATCAAACCTGGACCATCTCCACTACCCAAAACTGTTAAGGTACAAAGCACTTTTATGTTGCACTCCCAATGGTGGCTGCACAAAAGATGCTTCAAGACACTGACTCAGTGGCTGCCTATTGTGTAAACTTTATTCTAAAAAGCTGGCATTCAGGGCTATAGAAGTTATGAGCTAAAAACAATGGAGACCAAACCCAACAGAGACAAACTTGATTTGTGTTAAATTATTTTAGTGTTAATTATTATTATTATTATTTATTTATTATTTTATTGTTCACTTTTACTTAATTTAACGAGCAACATAATATTGCTTCTGAAATTGTTTTTGTTAATATTATTAGCTCTATGAAGGGCCTGCAGCGCTCTGCAATGTACAGAAGGACCCTTTGCTAGGGGACAATATAAAGAAAAAGGTGTCAATAACGAAGCATGAAATGTTTGAGTGAGTTGAGAGGATGTTACTGCAGAAAATGAAACAGGACAGAGCCAATTATACGTCTCTGAGCTATAGATATTTACATTGTTGCTATACCTGCCATCTAACTCCAGGTCAATAGCATTATCATGATTCAATCCTAATTTTGGATTCTTATTTCATGTTCTTTGATATAACGGCATAAAATCGGAAGACCAAAACCAGTCGGCTGAATTCTGCATAATGTACAAAGAACAATTAATGAAAATTATGCTCACAATAGACCAATTCTGCAAGACGCTGTAATCATGGATTTTGAGGCTTTCCCCTGAATTGTCTGTTTGACCTTTTAGCCTATTCACTGCAACATCTCTGGCAACAAGGTTAAAGAATAAAATGAGCTCCCTTTTTTTGTATCTGCTAAAGGCACTCAATCAGTCACTCAGATTATGATAACCACAAAAAAAACATTTGTTATGCACCCCTAAAATTTACTACGGATGGAAGTCTCTCTTTAGATTCCTCTGCAGAATGTGGTATTTCTTAGGGTGTTGTTTTTGCTTACCTGCTTCCAGATTTTGATGCAGTTTTTTTTAATGCAAATGCGATATACCTGTCTAGATTTGCAGTTGCTACAAAGCATCTACTTATTATTTTGTTTGTCGTTTCTCTGTTGGGTAGTTACAAAACAGAATGTCCTAATTTAAAGAAGATCATTCTTAATATATTGCACTTTATTTTAAGAACAAATGTCTTGGTGTTTATTTTATTCATAATTATGTGCTTGAAAACTGTTTTATAAATAAAATTTGAAGGGGAAAAAAAAGGTGTTTTAATGGGTTTTTTTTTTAAATGTGGAGTATATATGTATGCTGTTAAAATGCAAATATTATGTGTGCAGCATCGGAGATGCAAATGCTGTGGGTTATAAGTGCCAAATATGCAGAAGGAAAAATATCACCCCTTTAAGTACTTTTCTTTTCAAATGTCTATTACGGGACCAGGACAAGGATGGAAGAAATTGAAGATTATATACAAAATGTTACATTTTTAGAGAAAGTTCTGACTCTAAAGAATAAGGGTGAAATGCATCAGTTTGTATATGTTGACGTAATATATGCCCACTGTGGTCACTAGGTCAGATGTCTGGTTTTAATGTGATTTTTGTTATTGTTGCTTTTATAAATATTGTGATCGTTATAGTCCAAGTCTGGAGATTTTCTCCTTCTTGACCCTGAGATAAAAGCATGAGAAGGTATGACAGGAGTATGGGAGATGGTAAACTGAGTTGGGACAGGGTTTTATTCCAATAATAAGACTATTGTAGTCTATGAGACCACTGATGCTATAAATGACTGCCTTCCAATGACACACACACACACACACACACACACACACACACACACACACACACACACACACACACACACACACACACACACACACACACACACAGACACAGACACAGACACACACAGACACACACACACACACACACACACACAGACACACACACACACACACACACACACCCACCCTGGGTAGCCCTAATATCATGTAGGACTCTCTCCCCAGGGCAGAGGCAGCGGTTCTTCTTAATGACAGGGTGCTCATGAATAGTGTCCTGTTCTGAGGGTCAGAAGAGGAGCGGGATGTAATTGATGAGCGCATCGGCATTATTAGGCTGGTTCTATAGTGCGGGCGCGCGCTACGCCGTGCGCGTGTGCGGCATTTATAGTTGGCTGACGTCAGTCAGCCTTTCTATTATGGCGACGCGCACGCGCACGGCAAGGAGAGTGGAACCGGCCGACGGGGGAAGATGAAAAGAAGAAAGAATTTGCGCCGCTACCGCCGCTGAAAATGTAAGTATATGTGTGTATATGTGTGTGTATGTACAACGTTATAAAAAGAATTATTACAGGATTTATTTGAAAAAACACACACATACACACACGCATATACACACATACAGTTGCGCACAGTATACTCACAAAACATGTGCGGCACGTGCACGCGCCTTCGTACAGGCACGTGCGCCACACACGGCCGCACACTATATAACAGCCCCTAGGCAGCTTACTGAAAGGAGGCGGGGAGGTGCCGCTACCCATCGCGGCAATGGTCCTGCTCCCTGTGCACAGAGAAGAGAATGAAAGCCTCCCCATGATACTCACTCCCCCATGTCAGCCAATCCCCATGTTATCCATAGCTCCTCATGTTACTATTAGTCCCAGACATCTCCCACCTTGTGCTCTACTATCTCAGTGAATGTTTCGGGTAATGTTTGGCCCTTTTGAGGGCTCAAAGGACTCGGGGTGAAATTCTAGTAACTGAGAGTTGTGTCAATCTGTCAAAAGAGCCCTTTCCAACCGGACTGGCATGCTTTGCTATCCTGGAAACCCTTCTTGCATGTCCAAACCTTGCGGAAAAAGGTTTTGTTTTTTTTAGAAGCGGTTTCACTTCGGTTGTGCAAATCCGGGTGGAATTACCAAAAAGGCACAAACTTAAATTTTTTAATAACTAGCTAAATTCTAATAAGTCTGTTAAGTACAGAAAACCCGCTTCTAATAAATCACATTTCTTTTCTCGCCTCCTTCAAAGGAGCGAGATTGATGTGGTGAGTTCTATCCAGAGCCTGAAATGTGGAGTTTGCCGAGAGAGAAAAACCCACGCCAGGCTCTGGATGGCGTAAGCACCACACCGGGTCACTCTGCTGCCAAAGCAAGTACAATCCGGGCGTTTTGTCACTGACGCGGTTAAAACGATGTGATTTGCAATATAGAATATGGATTTTGCGCTAGTTTTAATCTGCTACTTATGACCGTGTCAAACCATGCGGTTTTACAAAGACAAATTCGGAGCGACTAGAATATCCCCCGTTCACTTACATTTTTCCCACCACTGCTCTATGTACTTCCAGTAAATACAATGTTGCAAAATTGGGCCAAGTTAAAGCTGCAGTTCAGTCAATATCCTGCATGTGTGGTTTTTTAAATAAATCAGTTCTGTTCTGTGAGAAAATACTTGTAGCATTTTCTTTTTTTTAAAAAACAACTTTGAAAGACAATTTTTTATGTATTCTAATGTAACGAGCATTTTTGTTTCTATAGCAACCCTTTAGAAAGGCACAACCCCTTCCTTTAATGTAACAGGCTCTGGCACACCCCTTTGTGAGTCCTGCCCCCTCCACAGCCGTGCACGTGCATGAGCACAAATGTATCAGTCATTGCCTGGTCACATGATCTTCCCCCAGAACTGACAGAGCAGCAGCAGAAAAGGAGTAGCTCAGAATTAATTAATTAAACCTTATTCCATTGCACGTGTGTAGTTAATGTTAAATATTAACAACTCATTTAAAATCAAATCTGTATATATAATACTGTAAACAATATGTATATTTAATTTTGTGTGTATGTGAATGTGTACAATTCAATGTGTTATTAAAATTAATAATGGCTTGTTCTTGTATAGCGCTGCTAGTTTTACATAGCAATTTACAGAGACATTTTGCAGGCACAGGACCCTGCAGAGCTTAGGTGTGTATGTATGTGTTTGTATGATATAGATATATATGCACACGCACGCATATACATGCGCACGCGCACACATATACATGCACTCACGCACACATACATGCGCGCACACACACATACATGCGCACACACACGCACACAAACATGTGCACACGCACACATACATGCGCACACATACATGCGCACATATACACACACAAACATGCGCAAACGCACACATAAACATGCGCACACGCACACATATACACTGTGTGTGCGCATGTTTATGTGCGTATATATTTATGGTATTGCTTGACCTGAGGAAGAGGAAAACTCTTCCTCGCTTGTCCAATGACACAAATTGTTGGTCCAAATAAAAAAAAGGTATCAATAAATACTGAAGAACTCTATATATATATAGCGAAGGTCAGCAGCCGTCAGCGGAGGGAGAGAAGGACGGCATCCTGCAGCGAAGCTCGGCAGCGGCAGAGGACAGCAGCCGGCGGCGGAGGGAGAGAAGGACGGCATCCTGCAGCGAAGCTCGGCAGCGGCAGAGGACAGCAGCCGGCGGCGGAGGGAGAGAAGGACGGCATCCTGCAGCGAAGCTCGGCAGCGGCAGAGGACAGCAGCCGGCGGCGGAGGGAGAGAAGGACGGCATCCTGCAGCGAAGCTCGGCAGCGGCAGAGGACAGCAGTGGTGGCGGAGGGAGAAGAGGACCATGTGAATGGGACAGGAGGGCGGTAGGGAGGAGTTACGCTGTAGCAGCGGCAGACACGAAGTCAGAGAATACTTCTGTCAGACCGCTTGTGTGTGCGTGTGTGTGTGTGTGTGCACACACACACACACCTCTATCTAGACAAATCACCCAAAAATCTACTCGCCCCAGTCCCACCTTTTAAAAAAAGAAATGGAATAAATTCCTAGTAAGAACTAATAACATTTGTTTTTGACATAACCGTTTATTTATTGTATTACATTTATACTTTACTACAACTAGTCCTTGTTACTGTACATAGTTCCTTACTAATCTAGTAAAAAAAGCCAGATATAAATGAGTGAGGGAGAGGGTGGGTGGGTGATGGTGAGGGTGGGTGACGGAGAGGGTGGGTCGGTGAGGGAGAGGGTGGGTGACTGGGTGGGTTGGTGAGGGAGAGGGTGGGTGACTGGGTGGGCGGGAGAGGGTGACTGGGTGGGCGGGCGGGAGAGGGTGAGTGGGTGGGCGGGCGGGAGTGGGTGGGTGGGCGGTAGAGGATGAGTGGGTGGGTGGGCGGGAGAGGGTGAGTGGGTGGGTGGGCGGGAGAGGGTGAGTTGAGGATGGGTGGGTGGGCGAGTGGGTGGGTGGGCGAGTGTGAGAGGGCGGGAGAGGGAGAGGGTGGGTGACTGGGCACTTGTGGTGACACACTAATATACACACATACACACACACACACACACATATATATACACACACACACACATATATATATACACACACACACACACACATATATATACAAACACACGCGCACACACACACACACACACACACACACACACACACACACATATACACACACACACACACACACACACACACACACACATATACACACACATATACACACACACACACACACACACACACACACACACATATACACACACACACACACACACACATATAATCACACATACTCACCACCTTGCTGCCACCACTGCTCCGGGACACAACCCCTTCCCCCACGGGGGCACCGCAACCCCCCTGCATCTCCCGCGCGGGCAGGGAGGCAGGCACAGGGATCGGAGCAGAAGGGGGCACATCTCCCGCTCCCCCCTCCCTTCCCCACCCCCCACGGGGGCAGCGCAACCCCCCTGCATCTCCCACGCGGGCAGGGAGGCAGGCACAGGGATCGGAGCAGAAGGGGGCACATCTCCCGCTCCCCCCTCCCTTCCCCACCCCCCACAAGGCAGCGCAACCCCCCCTGCATCTCCCGCGCGGGCAGGGAGGCAGGCACAGGGATCGGAGCAGAAGTGAAACACATCTCCCGCTCCCCCCTCCCCACTGGCGGCACAAGCCCCCTCCATCTCGCGCAGGCTGACAGCCACAGGGATCGGGCAGAAGGGGGCACCACACAGCGGCAGATCGGGAGCGAGCACACGTCACTGGGAGACTCATGAATATTCATGAGTCTTCCACTGACTGCCGGAGGCAAATTATAAACAAATCCCAGCTTTAAAAATGTCGTCAAATTTCGCCGATCAATACATGGAGAACGGATTGACTGACAGCTATACAGTTCTTTAGGTAAATAGAGATTGCACACATGAAGCTATTAAACATCATCACATCTGTCTCCACCCACCATCACCTCTCCCCCCATCATCACCTCTCTCCCCCACCGTCATTACCTTTCTCTCCCCCCCACCATCACCTCTCTCCCCTCCATCATCATCACCACCTCTCACCCCCACCCATCACCTCTCTCCCCCACCATCACCTCTCCCTCCCCCCACCATCACCTCCTCTCTCAACCCCCACCATCACCACCTCTTTCCCCCATCCTCCCCCATGCCTACCTGTGGGTGGTCCAGCTTTAAACAGAGGATAAGCTGTCAGAGGAATCAGCAGCTGTTACACAGGCAGAGCAGGACAGCAGGGGAGGAGTACGCTCTAGTGGTCTGACCCGGAAGGCTTTCTTACTTCTGCTTTCTGATGCCAGAGTGTGCTCCTCCCCTGCTGTCCTGCTCTGCCATGCAACAGCTGCTGATTCCTCTGACAGCTTATCCTCTATTTAACGCCAGGTGCCCGCCGCCGCATACCCTTTCCCCCACCTGTCAGGAGAGAGAGATGAGCCGCCAACAGGGGTGGGGGGAGAGCAGGCCCCACAAGAGGGCTGGCCCCCGGGCTTTGCCTGGGCTATAGCTACACCCCTGCATAGGTGGGAATCAGGGTAACCCTGGAGCTGAGCCACATCAATTTCATTTTGGGGATCTCTGGTTCCCGAGATACATACTGAGAAGGGTACTGCTGGTTAGTGCATCACGCTGGCCAATAGGGAGCTGCAATAGAAAAAGTGGTGGCTTCTTATTGGCCAGCGTAACACGGTAGATTAAAATGCAATTTTCCCTCCGGGGTGGGGAGGGCGACGACGACACCTTTCCCAGTAAGTATTTTGGAAACCGGTCCCTGAAGCTGAAATTAATGTGATTTAGTTCCAGGGACCCCTGCTTCCCATACATATTATAAAGAAGAAGTAAGCAAGGGAAACTGCTCCTTTAAGGAAGCCCTAACTAGAGTCTTTCTTACAATAAGATGTGCACTTTTGGTATATGCCACATCACGTCTGTCATTTGTAAATTGGGAGAAATGTTACATTCGGTCACAGTCTGAACTACTTTTTATTTGTTTGTTTTACAAATCTAGTCTTCAGCCAGTGCTCACTATAAGAACATGTAAACATTTGCCTTTTCAACATAGTCTCACTTTTCATTCTCCTGTTATCACCGGACCCATGATAAAAGATTGGAGATGTAGAGCTAGGGGAATATAAGCTATAACCTGCCATGCCTTGGGTTTCTTTCATAGTTTTGTTTCAAAGTAGATGAGGTTGACAAAAGACATATGCCCATCAAGTTTAAACTATGCTAATTTAGACGACAGATACTTTATCCTTGATTTGTATTTACAGTATATTTATCCAGAGGAAGGCAAACAAAGAACCCAAGTGAAATATAATGTTTCATATGGGGAAAAATAAATTCCTTCCTGACTTCAAATAATGGCAATCAGATTATTCCCTGGATCACCATTCCTCCCATGTTTACTTATTTGGTATATCCCTGTATACCTTTCCTTTCTAAAAAGATGTCCAACCTTTTTTTGAACAAATCTACTGTATCTGCCATCACAGTCTCCATGGGTAATGAATTCCACATTTTAACTGCCCTTACTGTAAAGAACCTTTTCCTTTGTTGCTGGTGAGATCTCCTTTCCTCCAACCTTAAAGCTGCAGTTCAAGCAATATTTTACATGTGTTTAAAAAAAAAATCAAAAAAAAAATCAGTTATGTACTATGAGAAAATACTTGGAGCATTTAAAATAAAAAAAAGAAATGTTAAAGACATTTTTAATGCATTCTAATGTAACAAGCATTTTTGTTTCTATAGCAACCATTTTCAAAGTCACATACCCTTCCTGTTCTGAGACAGGCTGTGGCACACCCCTTTTGCCCTCTCTCTAGCAGTGCACCAATTGTATCTAGCGCCTGTCTGGTCACATAATCTTCCACACAGAACTTTGAGTCTTGGGTACTCTTCTGCTGCCCTGACAGTGATTTAAAGAACCCCCGAGCCAAATCTTTGCCAATTGATCACAGGAGAACGGATAGATCGGAAACTTAGCTAATCCCTTGTCAGTGTGTAGATTGTACTGATGCATATATTGAATGGATTTTTTTTTTAAATGGCAGCTTGAACTGCAGCTTTAAGGAATGTAAAAAAATGGGGAATAAACCCCACAACTGATGCTTCAGAAATAATCAGGTAAAAATAAAACACTATGGGGTCTATGCACTAAGCTCAATGGCTTTGCGTTTTGATTTGACCAAAAAGCAGGTTCGTTAAAAAGTGAAGCCGGGGACGCGATGGCCTCGAGGCCATTTTTTAACGTACCTGCTCAAAACAGCCACAGCGTACGGTTTGCTTTTTTTCCCCCTGCTAGCGTTCTGAACCTCTCCGTTCGCTACCTGATAGAAAAAAAAGCCGCCTGTAACATTTGCATGGAGATTTGCTATCTCCATGCAAGACTGTTACAGGCGATCTTACACTAAATAAATACATTGTAATTATAGTGTGCATGAGCAGGGGGTCTCCCGAGCTGAACCGCATTGGTTTCAGGTCTGAGGACCCCCTACTTCTGGAGTTACAGGCCCCGTTATGGGGTGCCGGTATCCACTGTAATTTTAAAGCTTCCGCGTCACGTGACCGGGAAATGTACATTCAGCAGGGGATACCGGCACCCCATAAAGGGGCCTGTAACTCCTGAAGAAGGGGGTCCCCGGACCTGAAACCAATGCTGTTCAGCTCCAAGGATCCCATGCTCATTGACAGTATTATTAAAGCAAACGGAATCATTAATTTTAATATGTGTTCATTTACACGCTAAGGCAATGATGGTCCCCTGAGGTTCATGTATGTCCCCTTATTTTTCTGGGGTATATGTGGGAGAGACCATGGAAGGAGTGAATCCATGTAATATAATTTTCTTGTCAATTACAGTGTGTGTCATTATTTTTGGGTTGGGACATGGCAGTGTAGTGGTTAAATTCTGAAATGCTGACGTCGTCAATTTTTTCAATCACCTGAAAACAATAATAATCACACTTGTGGCCAACTATTTGGGAGGGATACCCTACTGCACCGACACACTTTATTCGAGCAAATACCCAGTATGTACCTGGCAGATACCTGGAATGCGCCGCTCCTCACCTCTGACAAGCCCCGTTGCGTTTGCCTTCCCAGCCTGGGTTCATGCCTGGCTGACGGGCGGCTGATCTGTGAAATGATAATGATTAGGATTTAATAGGCTGCAATGCTTCGCGTGTCTACCAGATGGCATAAATTCATGAATTGTAATGCAGTATATATATATATACTGTGCAGTATTGCAGCCAGCGGGAATAAAATGCTTCAATCCCTGCCTGGAAAATACCTCAATGCACTCGGGCAGAAAACAGTCACAAACCTCAATACACCCGGGTATACCAGAATTCGTGGGACTAGCCGAGCTCGAATAAAGTGTGTCGCCAGTGTATATAAAGCGTCCATTATGTTCATTTAGTGTGGGTGTTGTTGTGAGGAGAGATAGAGTTGAGTTGGTGGTAGTAGTTGGAGAGAGTTGGTGAATATTGAGTGAGTTGTCTTGTGTTATTATATTTTGTTTATCTACTTTTTTGTATTGTTAGTGTGATTGAACTTTGTTAGTGTGTCATTTTTCTTTATATTTGTTTCTTGTGAGTGAGTCAAATAGAGAAGATGAGTGGACGTGGGAGTGAACGTGGGAGTGGTGTGGTGGCTGGTGGGAATGGGGGTGCGGTGGAGGGTGGGGGTGCGGTGGCTGGTGGGGGAGTGTTGGAGCGTGGGAGCGGGGGTGCGGTGGCTGGTGGGGGAGTGTTGGAGCGTGGAAGTGGGGATGCGGTGGAGCGTGGTTGCGGTGGCTGGTGGGAGAGTGGTGGAGCGTGGGAGTGGGGGTGCGGTGGCTGGTGGGAGAGTGGTGGAGCGTGGGAGTGGGGGTGCGGTGGCTGGTGGGGGAGTGTTGGAGTGTGGGAGTGGGGGTGCGCTGGAGCGTGGGAGCGAAGGTGCGGTGGCTGGTGGGTGAGTGTTGGAGCGTGGGAGTGGGGGTGCGGTGGCTGGTGGGAGAGTGGTGGAGCGTGGGAGTGGGGGTGCGGTGGCTGGTGGGGGAGTGTTGGAGTGTGGGAGTGGGGGTGCGGTGGAGCGTGGGAGCGGGGGTGCAGTGGCTGGTGGGGGAGTGTTGAAGCGTGGGGGTGCGGTGGAGCGTGGGAGTGGGGGTGCGGTGGCTGGTAGGGGAGTGTTGGAGCATGGGAGTGGGGGTGCAGTGGCTGGTGGGGGAGTGTTGGAGCATGGGAGTGGGGGTGAGGTGGCTGGTGGGGGAGTGTTGGAACATGGGAGCGGGGTGCGGTGGCTGGTGGGGGAGTGTTGGAGCGTGGGAGTGCGGTGGAGCGTGGGGGTGCGGTGGCTGGTGGGGGTGCAGTGGCTGGTGGGAGTGGAGTGAGACGTCGTGCCAGGGCAGGTACGTCCCGTGATGACACTCCAGGTGGTGGAGTGCAGGTGGATGAGGGTAGCGGGACTACTGGACTGGGAGAGAGGGACACTGTTCACCATATAAACAGTGATGATGATGATGATGATGATGGAAGTGATGAGGGGCCATCAACAAGCCAGGCGCGGCCGGAGGGCCTAAGAAACCCCCGCTTTACACATCGCGAAAATGACATCCTGGTTGAAAGTGTCATGGATTCCTATGAGCAACTCTATGGATCATTAGCATGTAAGTTTTGTATTTTAATTATTCGAGAACAATATATACATTAGGTTGTATATGCCGCATTCTCATGTATTAACTATATTTCACATGTGTAAGTTGTGGGGTGCTGTGGAACAATGAAGGGACCTCTAATCTGTCTTAAGTACATATAGAACATAAAAAGTGTTGTCCGCACTCATAATTAATACTAAACAATCAATGATACTTTAAATGATGATATATCTGAATGACTAAAAGTGAGGGTCATTCATTGTCAATGTGCCTACAAAATTTCATCACATACAATTAACTGAAGGGTGACGGATGGTGAGGGAAGGGTGAAAATTGTCATTATGAAAAATTATGGGATATGATAAACACATCCCTAAGAGGGAAGGAAGTGGTTTAGATGAGACGCAGAGGAACGCGACGTTTCGTGCTCACTTACCCCTTTTACAGGCCCATTATCATAGTCAGCACAAAGTGGGACTATGGGCTCTATGCAGTAAGCGCCGAAAAAGTGCAATCGCCAAGGGTACCTTATCGGCATGATTCTGGCGATTTTCCCTCTCCGTATGCAATAAGTGCCGAATCCCTTCCGAATCAAGCCGAAAACATTTGCTCCCACTCTGCCGATGATTTGCCGATCACACACAGGTTTATCGGCGTGCATGGCGAGGTGGTGTTAGGTTCCCCAATGAAACTTCTTGCTGAATCTGCCGAAGTAAGCATGTGTTTGATTGAGCGGCCCATTTAAAGGCAGTGTGTATTTTTATTCATTCTCTGTGTTGTTGGGAGTGAGAGAGAGAGAGAGAGAGAGAGACACCCAGAGCTGGCCGATTTGCATATTTCATATTGACTGAGACAGTTGTGGAGTATTGTGAGAGGTTTGTCCTGTGTTGTTTTGTTTACATCTTTGTCTTGTTGTCAATTTGTAAGTGTTCAGTGCGATTGGCTTTAAATTTCTTTTCTGGTCTTTGTGAGTGCTAGAGGTATGGCCGCAAGGCGTGGGAAGAGTGATGCTGGTGTGGTACTGGTAGTCGTGCGAGTACGCGTCCTAGTGAACATAGGATTCATGGGAGTGCTGTTGCTGCGAATGCGAATGGTGTTGCTGGGAGTGCGAGTGGTGTTGCTGGGAGTGTGAGTGGTGTTGCTGGGAGTGTGACTGGTGTTGCTGGGAGTGCGAGTGCTGCTGGTGGCTCTGTTGCTGGTGCTGCTGGGATGTCTGGTGGTGGGGTGGTTGCTGGTGGCCCTCTTTTGGAGTCTCTTCCATTGGAAGAAGGAGAGTCCAGTCAGCAGCAGCCAAGCTCTGGGCCTGCACGTATTTGGAAGAAACGTGTGGAGCGGCCACGTAATCTTCGGTTAAATGAACAGGATAACTCAGTTCTTGTCACAGGGATTCTGGAGCACTATGACTGTCTGTATGGCCATTTACTAGGCAAGTCTATCTTTGAATTAATTCTTCAAAGACATGTTATCCTACGTCATGTGAGATGTATTAATATCAAAATATTATTCCATAATATCTATCAATAAAAGTAAATTGTTACACACATATTCCTTCATGCTTTAGAACGACCATAACAATCGGTCTCAAAATGTTGCCAAAGTTCATACAATATTCATGCAAGCTTCCTTATATTTGTATGTTTACACGTAAATGCTCATGTGGTACACATATTACACCTAAGCCAGCATGTTTGGTATCTCTTGGAACAGGTAGCAGTTTAGGAAACTGATCGATTTTATAATAATAATTAACGTCATATATTTTGTATGTATTTCAAGGGCGGACAAGTTCAGCATCAAAAAAAGAAATGTGGAATCAAATAACATTGGCTGTGTCTGCGTGTGGGAATCATGTCAGGGACCGGACGAATTGTCGCAAGAGATTCGATGATATCAGGGCAAACTTAAAGAAAAAAATACAAGCACAACGGATGCATGCTTCTGGCACTGGAGGTGGCCCGCCAGCACAAGCTCTAATCTTAACACCATTGGAGGAGCAGATGCGGGAAAAATTTCTTCCTGTCGTCGTGGAGGGTTTGGCCGGGGACAGAGATATCGGAATTTATTCGGCTCCATTTACACCAGGTGACAAATGTTACTGTACTAGGCGTGTCATAGGTTACAGTTCGTATCTATATTTCCACTGCTACTTATACTTTCTTCCCAATATAAGCATACCTACATATATATCTGTATATATGTATCTCTCTCTCTCTCTCTCTATCTATCTATCTATCTATCTATCTATCTATCTATATTTATATGTTGTTGTGCTACAAAAAGTAACAATTAATATATATGGTGGCAAAAGGTGGCACTGAGTGCTCATTTGCATGTCATTTCCCAGAATACCTTGCTGCAGTGGAAGCACTGTATGCTGGCCGATGATGGGGAAAGACAGGGTTGCAGAACTGTCAAACACATGCAAATGAGCATACAGTAATATTTACAGTTGATATATATATATATATATATATATATATATATATATATATATATACAGGCATACCCCGCTTTTAATACACTCACTTTAAGTACACTCGCGAGTAAGTACATATCGCCCAATAGGCAAACGGCAGCTCGCGCATGCGCCTGTCAGCACTTCCTGAACAGCAATACCGGCTCCCTACCTGTACCGAAGCTGTGCACAAGTGGGGAGACTATAGAGCCTGTTGCAAATGCGTTATTTACATCAGTTATGCACGTATATAACGATTGCAGTACAGTACATGCATCGATAAGTGGGAAAAGGTAGTGCTTCACTTTAAGTACATTTTCGCTTTACATACATGCTCCGGTCCCATTGCGTATGTTAATGCGGGGCATGCCTGTACATAATTTAGTGATAATCTATGTTACACCTATAAACAGGACATTACTGCCTCAAAGTCTTGCATGGAAGATAGTGCATTCAAAGGCGAACATACATAATTTGCACTAACACATGTCGTTATGTTTAATTAAAGTTCGTTTTTTGCTTCATCTAGTATACTGAGAGCATAAATAGGAACATGTAGCATATGTTATTTAATTGTGTTCATATGTAGCTCACTTCAGATTCTTATTTCGCTCATGTACCAGTGTGTGAAACCAGCTGCAAGTAATATGTAATCACAGCATAGAGGAGAACACAAGGGGTGGGGTTGGGCACCGAGCCACATCACAGGGTCATGTTACGGTCAAGTTTTTTGGGACGCCTTACATGTGGTAGAAACAAATAAAAGGTCAGGGTGCTGTCACGTCTTGGGAGAGGGACTACAGTTGTTAGAAGCTGACAAGGTGAACAGAAGTTCATCACATTCATTTGAAATGGTAATTCTATGAAGAATTTCACCCACCAGCCCACTATATATGAAAACGTACGTTAGTCATTCGATCACTCATATCTTCTTTGAACCTTATATAAACGCCACATTATCACACCAGTAGCATCTGTGAGCAGCACACTGCATGTGTTGATGAGTGTCAGGCACAGTGAGCGATACACCTGCTTCTCTTAATTGTTCACTCAGATCACTAAAAACATTCATTCACATTTCCACAATTAGGTACTGAATTATAAGCACAGTCAACTTTGCTGTCATGGTAGTGATGTACATTATTATTTTTACAATACTACACAACATATGCAGTGTATGCACAACAAAACACTTAATTTAGCAACGCATTCCTGCATGAACATTGTATGTTTTATGGTGTATGGTTTGTAAAATAAATGTGCCAATTAGGTTCACATGTACCTTGATGTTAAGATGGATAATGTACAGCTTGCCAGAAACATCTTGTCATTTCATTAAGTTATGCTGATATTTAGACAGAAATACTCCAACTACACAAACTTTATGTTCATTATGTACACGTCAATAAGATTCTTATGTTATTCTTCTATATAGTTGCTCCTGAAGCTCATGTGTCACCTCACACTGAACAAGTCTCATCACCTGGGTCATGCAGCTCATCTTCAAGCATGGAAGGAGAGTGTATGAGGTGCAGGCCATCTAATGTGTAAATTTCTAGATGTTATTTTGCCATGCTAAATAAATGCCCTTCAAATGTAATTAACTTCACATCAATTATTGTCACAGAAAATGTAGTTTGTAATGACAACATGTATTGTGTGTGATGTAAACTATCAGCTAGGAGTTGTGAGGTTACAACAAAACTTTCATTCATTCTTCTTTCACACTGAGTCGAAACATCATTGTTACTTCAAGCTAAATTTTAATTAGACACAACAGAAAACTTTTGGAAACATGTTATGTGTTACACTGTGAGAACAACTCTCATTATATTGATAAACAGAAAGTTCCATGGCAGTTCATAATGTCTTCATTTATTTGTAGAAGCAGATGTTGCCACTGAAAGACAAATTCACTCAAGTGACCATGGACATGTTCCCACTCGTCCATTAACCCAGCATTCAAGTCCTCCTGCTCGTGACACCTACTCAGCTATTGCAGCTTCCGAAGAAAGAATCTTGGTTGAAGAAAATCGTCGCCATTCAGAAATGATGTCAGTGCTTGAAAGGATGATATCACAGCAGGAAAGGATGATATCACAGCAGGAAAGGACAATATCACAAATGTCACAACTAGAAAGAGTCAACATCCAAGTTCCTAAAGAAATACAAAATGTAAACAGGACATTACAAGCAATAGTTGTGAAATTAAGCCAAGCTAATCAGTTGAGAATGAGTGCAAGAGATCAACAATTCCACTTTACCCCATCTGAGGATGGATCTTTACATGCTGCTACTTTTTCTCCTGAGTCATCAGTTCTTCATTCCCCAGTTCTGGATGATACCGGTACAGTAGGTGCAAGTTCTGTGCAGGTCCCTGTCAACATCCAACCGCTTACTTCTGTTAAAAATCTGGAAGGGACACCTACAAATGAGACCCGAAAAAGAAAGTTAGCCCAACAATTACTACTAACCAGCTTTTGGAACAAGATTAAAACACCAAAACAGGAAACGGCTCCACCATCAGTCGTGCAATGTTTATCAACTGGTTCACAACTACCACAGGCCACACCCAGTGCCCCTGAAGAGCCACAGCCCACACCCCACACCCAGTGCCCCTGAAGTGTCACAGCCCACACCCAGTGCCCCTGAAGTGTCACAGCCCACACCCAGTGCCACAGAAGTGTCACAGCCCACACCCAGTGCCACAGAACTGCCACAGGCCAGTACAATTCATACAGTTAAGGCCAAAGTCGTTGGGAAAAGGAAAACACAACAGCCAACAAGCAGGCCTGTGACTCGCTCTCGATAGGATAAACAAAAATCAATAATCACATTCACTAAATGTGCTGTTGTCCTGGTGGTGTTTACTGCATAATATTTCATGCACACTGTATGTATGATCATGTACAGATGCTTGAAAAGATTCTAGTATGTCCTTGTACACATGAAGGTTTATACATGTTCACTGTCTTAATTAAGGCATATTTTATAACATATCATTATGTATTAATCACCAGTTTATTAATGGTACAACATTACACAGTTGCCATGTTTATAGAAGCTGACATTCACTTAGCTGTTGTTCAACATTTTATGTATGTGGGTTTGTTTGGTAATGTAGATAGTCATTGCATGCTAATATTATTTACATCCAACCTTAAATAACTATCTATATAACAGCATACATCTTGAAGTTTTGTTTTCTGGTGTATTAACTCGGTAACACATTACTTACCTTCATCTTCTTTCATACTTCATAATGTTGGCATGTCATCATGTATGAGTTGTGGTAAGAATAACAGATCTTTTAGTGTGTATTAATATATCTGTAGTCTCTATGGATATATGTACACACACACACACTCACACTCACACACACACACACTGAGTGTATATATATATATATATATATATATATATATATATATATATATATATATATTTATATTTATGTGACTCTGCCAATGTTGTCAGCAAACAGGCCTTGTGTTAATGAGATATACATGTTAGGACAATTGTTTAAATTATGGGATCAGTATGATTCAGCCCATAATTCACTCACCTGTAGTAAACTTTTATTATGATTACAACAAGGCCTACTTACACACATCAATGGCTTCAGTTTAGCACTCTATAAAAAATATATATATTATCTGAAATAACAGTACAGGCCTTCATGGCTCAAAAGAGGCCTTGTTTGCTGTTAACTACTACTTATACACAGCTAACTTAAATAGGCCCTCAAACATACTCACCCAGTAATGTTAAAACCTGTAATGAACTGTGAAGATAATTACAACAAGGGCTGTTTGCATAGAAGGCCTTCAATGTACATACATATATACAGTGTTCGACAAATCACCCAAAAATCTACTCGCCCAACCAAACAATCTACTCGCCACCTAGTCCCGCCCCCAACCCCGCCCCCAACCCCGCTTTAAAATAAAACATATGAATAAAATCCATTTAAACGACAAATATATTTATTGTATTACATTATACTACAATTAGCCCTTGTTACGTGTGTGTGTGTGTGTCTGTGTAAATGTCGATCTAGAAATAAAAGCCAGGTGTGAATGACTAGTTTCCTGAACCCCTTAATCAGTGTCTGGATGCCCCCGGTTCACAATATCTAAAGCAGAAATCCCACCTGGGATCTTACCTGATCCGTAGTCCCTCAATGTCCAGGTACCTCAGTCCCGCAATGTTATACATTGGAGGGAATGTGTTCCCTACCTGTCTTCTGGGTTAGGGGGGGTTCCGATGTCTTCCGTGTGAAGCTTGAGTCAGATCTGGAAGAAAGCAGAATAGGTTATTTCTGTGTAGTATAGGGCAGTTAAGATATATAGGGTAAATAAGAGATCCAGAAACAGAGTGAGAGACAGACACAGGGAGAGGGTGGGAGAGAGAGGGGGTGAGAGAGAGAGGGTGAGAGAGTGGGGGCGAGAGACAGGGGGCGAGAGACAGGGGGGGGTGACGGGGTGATTGGGTGGGGTGACGGGGTGATTGGGTGGGGTGACTGGGTGATTGGGGGTTGGGGTGATGTGACACTTCTGATATCCTACACACACTCTCCCACGCGCACACACTCTCCCACACACACACCCATATACACACACACAGACCCATATACACACACACACACACACACAGACCCATATACACACACACACAGACCCACACACAGACCCACACACACACACACACACACACACACACACACACACACACACACACACACACACACACACACCTATATATACACACACACACACAGACCCATATACACACACACAGACCCATATACACACACACACAGACCCATATACACACACACACCCAGACCCATATACACTCATATACACACACACACACACACACACAGATCCATATACACACACACACACACACAGACCCATATAAACACACACACCCAGACCCATATACACACACACCCAGACCCATATACACAAACACACCCAGACCCATATACACACACACACCCAGACCCATATACACACACACATCCAGACCCATATACACACACACACCCCAAGACCCATATACACACACACCCATATACACACACACCCATATACACACACACACCCATATACACACACACACACCCATATACACACACACACACACCCATATACACACACACACACACGACAGGGGTAAGAAGAGGAAAGGCCGCGCGACCGAGCACCACAACCCCCCCTCCCCCCCCCTGACCATCTCCCGGCCTGCTCGGGCAGCCACGGAACCATGGGGAAGCGGAGACCAAGGAGGTAAGGGGGGAACACACCCGCTACCATCTCCAGCCCCGCGCGGGACCGGGGAAAGAAGGAGGGGAACACCCCCACTACCATCACTCGCGGCGCGAGTATCGGGGGAAGCCGGAAGTGGCGCGGGACCGGTGAGAGAAGGGGGGGGACACGCCCAGTACCATCCCTCGCGGCGCGAGTATCGGGGGAAGCCAGAAGTGGCCCGGGACCAGTGAGAGAAGGTGGGGACACCCCCACTACCATCACTCGTGGCGCGAGTATCGGTGAAGCGGCGCGGGACCGGGGAGAGAAGGGGGGGACACCCCCACTACCATCACTCATGGCGCGAGTATCGGGGAAGCGGCGCGGGACCGGTGAGAGAAGGGGGGGACACCCCCACTAGCATCACTCGCAGCGCGAGTATCGGGGAAGCGGTGCGGGACCGGGGAGAGAAGGGGGGGACACCCCCACTACCATCACCCGCCCCGCGGCGCGAGTATCGAGGGAAGCGGCGCGGGACCGGGGAGAGAAGGGGGGGGACACCCCCACTACCATCACTCGCCCTACGGCGCGAGTATCGGGGGGGAGGGGGGGAGTAAGCGGGGAAACACCTTGGTTCGCAGGGAAGGAGCAGAGGGGCCGGAGGATTGGAGTGTACTTACTCTGCAACATAACTACGGCCAGAAAGAATGGCTGCTCGTTGGGGGCGGGCTCATATAGAGCCTGGTCACGCGCCCACACTGCCTGGGACCGCGCGCCAATCAGCTGTCAGGTAGGGGAGTTTTTTTTTTTTTCAGGCAGCGCGAGCGGGGAAAATTTTAACGTGAAGCAGGGAAATTTAAAAAAACAAAACACGTGTGCTGCTTGGGCCAATATTTACTCGCCGGGGGATTAAATCCACCCGTCCCGGGCGTGTAAATGTATAGGATTGTTGAACACTGCATATATACATACATACATATATACATACATACATATATACATACATACATATACATACATACATATATACATACATATATACATACATACATATATATACACACACACACATATAAACACACAATATATATTTAATTATATATATATATTTAATCTACTATATATTTCTGAAAGCACTGTATGCCTGTCTGCCTGTCCTCTGTCCCTAGCGGCAATCGCATTGGAGCTTTGGCCTGTCACTCCGCCTCAGGCCAATGAGATTGCTCCCTTGGCCCGCCCGCCCCCGCACACCTCTCATTGGCCTGAGGCGGAGTGATGGGCCAAAGGAGAGAGACACACACACACACCACCGACCCCCCCCCTTCCCCTCCTCCCGCCCAGGTAAGTCACACCACTGCGCGTCCCGCCTCAACTTATGGCCCCAGTAACTCCCCTATTTCAGGCCCCTCACACGCCCACACACAGGCCCACACACAGGGCGCTTCCTGCCGCCGCATGCACGCGCCTCCGGCACCCGGGCAGCACATCGGGGGACCAAGCGGTTGGGGGGAGAGCGAGTCACGGGGAGCGAGCCCCGAGTCACGGGGAGCGGGGGGATGAGCCCCGAGTCACGGGGAGCGGGGCGAGCCCTGAGTCACGGGGAGGGGGGGCGAGCCCCGAGTCACGGGGTATGGGGGAGCGAGTCACGGGGAGGGGGGGGGGGAGCCCCGAGTCACGGGGAACCAAGAAGGGGGAGCGGCCAGCGGGGGGGGGGGACGCCCGGGGGGGGGGGCATGCGGATACATAAATTATGACAATACATATGCCCCCTGCTCTCCACCCCCTCCCACTCCTCTTTCCCACCTCCCTTCCCCCCCCTTTCCCCCACTCCCCTTTCCCCCACTCCCACCTTTCCCCCCCACTCCCCTTCCCCCCCTCCGCTCCCGCTCCCCTTTCCCCCCCTCCGCTCCCCTTTCCCCCCCTCCCCTTCCTCCCCCCCTCCCCCCCTCCCCTTCCCCCTCCCCTCCCCTTCCCCCCCCTCCGCTTTCCCCCCTCCCCTTCCCCCCCTCTGCTCCCCTCACATTGCACCCATCACATTATAGCACCCATCACATGTAGCCCAGCTACATTATAAAATGCAGTCTTCAGTGCCTGACACTCTGTTTGCTCACTAGGAAAATGTATATAATTACTAGCGTGTCGAGTCAGTGCACATAGAAACTGACTAAAGGTCCGCGAGAATGCCGACTGCGAGACCCCGCCTACTATGCCCACAGTTGTCTGAAATGAGCCCGAAGCAAGAAAATGTAAGGAGCTCAGCATTTTAACAAGGCCAGGCACTGCATGACTCCTGTCTGTTGTTGGCTCTAAATCTTCTCTTAAAACTTCATACAGTTCCAAGAAAGCCGCTGAGCTCAATCTGTAACGCCTGATAATTTTTTCCTTCGTCAAGCCCTCTAGGTTCTTTGTCTAAAATTGCGGGGGGGCTATATGTCTCACAACACGGATCTCCCTCGCTTCCCTCTCTCTCCTTTCTCTCATAATCTCCCTCCTCCTCCTCCTCGCACAAAAAATCAGGAAAGCTCAATCTGGTGGCAGTTCCATGTCGTGGTGGTAGGTAAGTGCCTTCTTCTATCCTTTAAATAGGCAGACTAATTAGTCAAATGATTATAAATGATGATACGTATGTTGGTTAGTATTGTGAACATATTAATTTTACTAATTGTACAATTCATTGTAATGTGATTTCGATGTGTTACACACATAATGAAATGTGATGTCATTATCAATTACGCACAATTCCAAAATAAACAATGTAAGCGATGCTGCGACACAATATTACTAATTGACACAAAATAATAACTCTATTATTAAATTTCTCACAAACATGTTGAGTCATGAACGTAGTACATCTCTATAAATAATGTATTGTTACTGTAAAGCTGTGTCAGAAGGGTGGATTATTGGCAATATGTTTGTTTGGTGATGACGGGAGTATTGCCCTTTAAATTAACCCCCTGCTAACGTTTGATGGAACACTATAAAGTTTACAATATACATATAATTACATTGATATACAAATGCAAGGAAACATGTGGTGACCTTTAATGTAAATTGTTGACTATCATGTCTGGGGGATACAGATATATTCACGCCAACATCCGTGGACCCCCAGACAGCATGGAGGACCACCCATGTACCCCTCAGAGTAAATGTTGTTTCTTTCTCCATCTGAATGTATGTTAAACAGTGAAAGACAGAATTATGCATATGTGGATAATATTATTTTATTACACTACAATACTGTACTGTATGTGTTATGTTTTTGGTATGGTTACTTGTCATTGGGTCTGGCACACGATTGGTCACGCATGCAAACGGGGAACCACGAACAGTCACCGACCCCGCAACACACCCGGAGATACCCGCGTGACCCCCGGCCTCCCTCTGGGACCCCCGTGGGGTCAGCTGCGACCCCCGAGCTCCCTCGGGGACCCCCGCGGGGTCAGCCGGGTACCCCCACCTACGGACCCCCGCGGGGTCAGTCGGGGACACCCGCGCGACCCCCGGGCTCCCTCGGGGACCCCCGCGGGGTCAGCCGGGGACACCCGCCGGCCTGCTGTATGGGTTTTGCGCATGCAAAAATAAAAAGCCAGAATTTTTTCTAAGTCCAGATTTCTTTGCGTCTACTCTGATCGGACGTGTTCTAATCAACGCAACTTTCGTGTTTGCTAAGGTTGCGTTGCTTAGTGCATCCCGCTTAAGGGCAGAATTTCACGCAAACAGGGCTGCGATCGAGCAAAGTTGGACTTAGAAAAAATTCCAGAAAAAAGTCATTTTTAGAGCGCAAAGTGCTTGTTTGCGTTGGGTTGAGCCAAAAATCACGATCGAAGAGCACTTTGCGCTCTAAAAGTGACTTAACGGAGCTTAGTGCATAGCCCCCTATGAGTATATGCAGGTTCTGAAAACTTAGATATACAGCAAGGCTGATATGTACTGAAAAACAGAGCCCATGTAATGTGGACCAGGAAGCAGGGTAGCGGGTGAATGTAGCAGGGTATGGAGTGTAACTGGACCAGAGCGAACAGACCCGACTACCCCGCAACCCCCAAAGTAAGCCATGATGTCACACACTGGCTCAGGTATAAAATCACGGAGGAAAATAACTCACCATTGAGAATCCGTGTCAGCAGCTGATTGTCGGTATAGCAGGATGCGTGCTCCAGCCATGAGGACTCGTAGAGGTAAATAGAAAAATGCGGTGCACTGCTGTAGCTATAAGTGAAAGTTGAATGCAGTCTAGAAAAAAAACGAATTTAATCAATATTGCAAAAAATACACATGGATCCAAGCCAACCTCTGATGTGTTTCGTACGACTCTTTGACAAGTACCCTACGTGGTACGAAACGCGTCAGAGGTTGTCTTGGATCCATGTGTATTTTTTGCGATATTGATTACATTCGTTTTTTTTCTAGACTGCGTTCAGTTTTCACTTACAGCTACAGCAGTGCACCGCATTTTTCTGTTTAGGTTTAAGGGATGACCCTGTGTCTTGTACTGCCCTTGGAGGTTCCCGAATACATTTGTATATAGTTATCATATCCCCTGTTAGACGCCTCTTTTCTAATGTAAACAAATCTAATTTAGCTAGCCCCTCCTCATAAGTTAGATGGTCCATCCCCTTTATTAATTTGGTGACCACAAATCATATAACAAATGTTTGTCAAATTCATGGGCCTAAGAATTTTACATACAGTGTGTTGCATCCTTCTTGAGCATATTCTTGAACAGGGCAATGATCTCACTCTCAATTTAATGAGTAAAGACTGGATTAGGGGCCAGACACCAATACCTATGCATTTCCAAACTTTTCTCATGTTTGAGAAAAATCAATGACATCTCTTTAATATAATTTTTTTATATTGAATATCAGTTTAAAGGCACTTGAATGATATACTAATATTAACGAGTAGTAAGACTTGGTGAAAATCTGTGAGGCTGTTGTTATTTGACAGCTCTCCGGGGAATTACATTCAATCTTAGGGGGGGATTCACTAATCTCTGTTGTCAGGGCACATAACATGACGTTACCTAAAACAGGAACGGACATTATGTTCCCCAAGTTATTCCCAAAGCTAATATATGCAAAAATAACAGTACAGTAGTAATTAAGATCATTAGCACGGTCTTAACATTAGATTATCAATGCGTCACTATAATGTGCCGTTACGTGTCTTGGCGTTACGCCTTTTAAAGGCCCGAAATGTGACCATTGTTGGATATGAGAGGTGAGGCCAGCTATGACAGTAATGCTAGAATTCGTTAAATCATAGCCAACTCTGGCATCACGCCCATCTAGACAATATACATGTCCAATTTCAGGGTCCGGATGGGCGGAACGCCAGGTTTGCCCCACATTAACCTTAAGTTACGTCACGTCTCATTTACAGGTCACCAACATTCATTTTAGTCACCGTTATGCACTTTATATGGCTTAACATTATTGTTCTTCGTTAATACAGTGTTACTATTAATGTGGCGTTTACTTAGGTTAACATCCCGTTAAAGGAGCAATCCAAACTGGGCAGGGAATTGCTGAAGTTGTCTTGCAGACCACGAGTTACATTTTGGGTGATAAATATGGTAAAATTGCAACGTGA